>NC_092232.1:45739981-45842481 GCF_036320965.1 Panulirus ornatus
GTAGACGCCTTCGACGACACGCAGGGAATAAATGGGAAGTATTCTTTCTCCTCTATCCCCAGGGATATATTGAAAAGGATCTCAATTTTCCGCGTGATCAAGTATATTCCTATGAGTCCACGGAGAAAAGGAAGTGCGATAAGTTCCCAAGTGCACTTTCGTGGAATATTCACATCATCAAGGGAGACAAAAGAGAGAGAATATAAGTCATTTGATATACAACGAAGAGACGTAGCTAGGACGCCATTTGGTAAACATGTGATTGTCCAAGACAGACAACGAGCGTATCATAAACTTATTATATGGACAAGAAGGTGAATTGTTTACAAATTTTATCAACAATAAAGTTATCTAATTTGTATAGACCTTCATTAATATTAAGGTCATAATTCTTTGTGTATTTAATGATAGAAGATTCAGTGATATTTCTAGTGGTACTGAAGTTAGAGTTACTACTGAGATGGCATTACTCCAGTCAATTCAATGATCATAGTTTTTAACGTGATTGAACATGGTATTTGATTCTCGTCCTGTTCTTATACTTTATCTATGTTGCCTAAGTCTAACAGAAAGATCCTTGCCAGTCTGCTCAACATAAAACTTATCACAATTTCTACATGGCACTTTATAGATGCACCCAAGAGAATTTTCTGGTGAGTCCCTGATATAGTATAAGAACAGAACAAGAATCAAAGGCCTTGTTTAATCAAGTTGAAAATAATGATCATTGTATTAACTGGAGTAATGCCATCTCAGTTATCAACTCTAACTTCAATACCACGAGATATATCATTGAATCTTATAATATTATTTACTGTTGATAAAATCTATGAACAGCTCCCTTTATTGACCACTTAATAGATTTTGTGATACGCGTTTTGCCAAACTTGTTTACCAAATGGCGTCCTAGCTACGTCTCTTCGTTGTATATCAGTTGACTTATGTTTCATTCTTGTATCTCCCCTGATGATGTGATTATTACACGAAAGTGCGCTTGGTAACCCACCCACATACACATGTATATACATACACATCCGCACACGCACAAATACATTATATACATTATAACGTATACATATGTATACATACACTGACATATACATATATACATATGTACATAATTCATACTTGCTGCCTTTATTCATTCTCGTCGCCACCCCGCCACACATAAAATGACACCCCCTTCCCCCAGCAAGCGCGCGAGGTAGCAATGGGAAAAGACAACAAAGGCCACATTCGTTCAAACTCAGTCTCTAGCTGCCATGTGTAATGCACCGAAACCACAGCTCCCTTTCCACATCCAGGCCCCACAAAACTTTCCATGGTTTATCCCAGACGCTTCACGTGCCCTGGTTCAATCCATTGACAGCACGTCGACCCCGGTATCACACATCGTTCCAATTCACTCAGTTTCTTGCATGCCTTTCACCCTCCTGCATGTTCAGGCCCCGATCACTCAAAATCTTTTTCACTCCATCCTTAAACCAGTCATTGTACCATTGCTGGGCACTGGCCATACCAGCATGAGTGACGTAGCTGAGAAAAACATCTCAAAATATCTAGGCGAAACTTCTCATGTGTCCGTCTAAACTTCTATGTCTCCGTCTAAACTTGTATATCTCCGTCTAAACTTCTATGTCTCCGTCTAAACTTCTCATGTCTCCGTCTAAACTTCTCAAGTCTCCTTCTAAACTTCTCATGTCTCCAACTAAACTTCTCAAGTCTCCATCTAAACTCCTATGTCTCCGTCTAAACTTCTCATGTCTCCGTCTAAACTTCTATGTCTCCGTCTAAACTTATATATCTCCGTCTAAACTTCTATGTCTCCGTCTAAACTTCTATGTCTCCGTCTAAACTTCTAAGTCTCCTTGAATAGAAAAACCGAACAAAACTGAGATCATCATTATCACACGTTTGGGATAACAGGTATCCAGAGAGCTCACGTATACGTGAGAGAGCAGGATTCTCATATTATCATCATTTTCCTCCTTCCTTAGTCTTTATCATGAGTGCCTGGAGGAAATGGAATACCTAACTGTTGTTGGTGGGAGGAGCGTGCAGTTGGTGGAGGCCCGCATTACTCAGTGTAATGGCCCACAGCTGGCCTGGCAGCTCTTAAACATGAAGACAAAAAACTTCATTAAACTTGCTCTCCGTCAAGCCAGGGCTGGGCGCTCGTCCTGACGTGAGATTAGCTGCCTGCTACTGTTGTTCTCTGGTGTGCTAGCTGGGTGCTGGGGAAGGTGCTAAGTTAGCAGATGTTCCGTGCTTCTTATTTGTGTTCCATGGTGTGATGTTGGCTTGTGTTCCATGGTGTGATGTTGGCTTGTGTTCCATGGTGCTGTGTGATGTTGGCTTGTGTTCCATGGTGCTGTGTGATGTTATCTTGTATTCCATGGTGCTGTGTGATGTTGGCTTGTGTTCCATGGTGCTGTGTGATGTTGGCTTGTGTTCCATGGTGCTGTGTGATGTTGGCTCGTGTTCCATGGTGCTGTGTGATGCTGGCTTGTGTTCTATGGTGCTGTGTGATGTTATCTTGTGTTCCATGTTGCTGTGTGATGTTGGCTTGTGTTCCATGGTGCTGTGTGATGTTAGCTTGTGTTCCATGGTGCTGTGTGATGTTAGCTTGTGTTCCATGGTGCTGTGTGATGTTGGCTTGTGTTCTATGGTGCTCTGCGATGTTGGCTCGTGTTCTATGGTGCTGTGTGATGTTGGCTTGTGTTCTATGGTGCTCTGCGATGTTGGCTTGTGTTCTATGGTGCTGTGTGATGTTGGCTTGTGTTCTATGGTGCTGTGTGATGCTGGCTTGTGTTCTATGGTGCTGTGTGATGTTATCTTGTGTTCCATGTTGCTGTGTGATGTTGGCTTGTGTTCCATGGTGCTGTGTGATGTTGTTTTGTGTTCCATGGTGCTGTGTGATGTTGGCTTGTGTTCTATGGTGCTCTGCGATGTTGGCTTGTGTTCTATGGTGCTGTGTGATGTTGGCTTGTGTTCTATGGTGCTCTGCGATGTTGGCTTGTGTTCTATGGTGCTGTCTCATGTTGGCTTGTGTTCCATCGTGCTGTGTGATGTTGGCTTGTGTTCCATGGTGCTCTGTGGTAGCTGGATAACGTTAGCTGGTGTTGGCTGGTGTTACCTGCTGTTGTGTGGTGTTGGATTGTTTTGTGTGGTGTTGGCTGGTGTTATGTGGTGCTTACCTGTGTTTTGTAGTGTTCGATGGTGTTGTGTGATGTTTGTTGTTCTATGTAGTACTGGGTGTATTGTGTTATGTGTTGGGTGGTTTTATGTGCTTCTAGTTAGTGTTATGTGGTGTGAGTTTGTGTTCTTTAGTGACTGCTGGTGTTGTCATGTGTTGTGTTGCGTTAGGTGATGTCACTGGATGTTGTGTGATGTTGCCTGGAACCGGCTAGTGTTGCATAGCGTTGGTTGATGTTGCGTCGTGTTAAGTGATGCTGTCTGGTGTTAGCCAGTGTTGTATCGTGTTGGTGAGTGTTGCGCAGTGTTGGGTAGTGCAGTGTGATGCTTTCTAGTGTTGTATGGTGTTAGATAGTGTTGTGTAGTATTGGCTGGTGTTGCGTGATATAGTCAGTCGTTGGCTAGTGTTGTATGGTGTTGTGTGGTGTTGCCTGGTGCTGCGTGGTATTGTCTGGAGCTGGCTAGTGTTGTATGGTGTTGTGTGGTGTTGCGTGGTGCTGTGTGGTATTGTCTGGAGCTGGCTAGTGTTGTATGGTGTTGTGTGGTGTTGCCTGGTGCTGTGTCGTGTTCTCTGGAGCTGGCTAGTGTTGTATGGTGTTGTGTGGCATTGGCTGGTGTTGTGTGGTAATGTCTAGAATTGACCAGTGTTGTGTGGTGTTGTGTGGTGCTGGTGGATGTTGTGTGGTGCTGGTGGATGTTGTGTGGTGTTGTGTGGTGCTGGTGGATGCTGTGTGGTGTTGGGTGGTGCTGGTGGATGTTGTGTGGTGCTGGTGGATGTTGTGTGGTGTTGGGTGGTGCTGGTGGATGTTGTGTGGTGTTGTGTGGAGCTGGTGGGTGTTGTACGATGTTGTGTGGAGCTGGTGGGTGTTGTGTGGTGTTGTGTGGAGCTGGTGGATGTTGTGTGATGTTGTGTGGTGTTGGTGGATGTTGTGTGGTGTTGTGTGGAGCTGGTGGATGTTGTGTGATGTTGTGTGGTGCTGGTGGATGTTGTGTGGTGTTGTGTGGTGTTGGTGGGTGTTGTGTGATGTTGTGTGGTGTTGGTGGGTGTTGTACGATGTTGTGTGGTGCTGGTGGGTGTTGTGTGGTGTTGTGTGGAGCTGGTGGGTGTTGTACGATGTTGTTTGGTGCTGGTGGGTGTTGTGTGGTGTTGTGTGGAGCTGGTGGATGTTGTGTGATGTTGTGTGGTGCTGGTGGATGTTGTGTGGTGTTGTGTGGAGCTGGTGGGTGTTGTGTGATGTGTGGTGCTGGTGGATGCTGTGATGTTGTGCAGTGCTGTGCCTTGCTGTGGAGAGTTAGCAACATCCGTTTTATCTTTACTTCATGCATTTCTGTGCCTCATTAGCCTATGTACAGCTCACAAGTGTTACTTAAAATTGTTAACTTGAGAGTACATGCAGGAGGGCAAGGAATAGAGTGAATTGGAGCGATGTGGTATACCGGGGTTGACGTGCTGTCAGTGGATTGAATCAAGGCATGTGAAGCGTCTGGGGTAAACCATGGAAAGCTGTGTAGGTATGTATATTTTGCGTGTGTGGACGTATGTATATACATGTGTATGGGGGGTGGGTTGGGCCATTTCTTTCGTCTGTTTCCTTGCGCTACCTCGCAAACGCGGGAGACAGCGACAAAGCAAAAAAAAAAAAACAAACAAACTTAAGGAAAGTTGTTGGGAAACGTAACAACATGGAACCACCAAGTGAACCTCTCATTCCGTAACAAGTGGAAGATCTAGGCCATTATCCCTAATTACTTAACTAATGATTCAACTGAGATTAATTACATCTTCTGCCTGATGTGTAACAGCTTGACTAACTACGGCTTCTCCACCTCCACCAGCAGCAGTAGCAGCAGCAGTAGCTAACCTCCTGTAGAGGAAGGTGTTGTATCGAACACAGGGTCGGAGCTGAGGGGGCGTTTGTCGTGTGGAGGGTTGTGGTATGTGGTGAGGAGGGTGGTGGTGTGTGGTGAGGAGGGTTGTGGTATGTGGTGAGGAGGGTGGCGGTATGTGGTGAGGAGGGTAGTGGTATGTGGTGAGGAGGAGTGGTGGTATGTGGTGAGGAGGAGTGGTGGTATGTGGTGAGGAGGGTGGTGTGTGGTGAGGAGGGTTGTGGTATGTGGTGAGGAGGGTGGCGGTATGTGGTGAGGAGGGTAGTGGTATGTGGTGAAGGAGGGTGGTGGTATGTGGTGAGGAGGGTGGTGGTATGTGGTGAGGAGGAGTGGTGGTGTGTGGTGAGGAGGGTTGTGGTATGTGGTGAGGAGGGTGGCGGTATGTGGTGAGGAGGGTAGTGGTATGTGGTGAGGAGGAGTGGTGGTATGTGGTGAGGAGGAGTGGTGGTATGTGGTGAGGAGGGTGGTGTGTGGTGAGGAGGGTTGTGGTATGTGGTGAGGAGGAGTGGTGGTATGTGGTGAGGAGGGTGGTGTGTGGTGAGGAGGGTTGTGGTATGTGGTGAGGAGGGTGGTGGTATGTGGTGAGGAGGGTGATGGTATGTGGTTAGGAGGGTGGTGGTATGTGGTGAGGAGGGTAGTGGTATGTGGTGAGGAGGGTGGTGGTATGTGGTGAGGAGGAGTGGTGGTATGTGGTGAGGAGGGTAGTGGTATGTGGTGAGGAGGAGTGGTGGTATGTGGTGAGGAGGGTAGTGGTATGTGGTGAAGGAGGGTGGTGGTATGTGGTGAAGGAGGGTGGTGGTATGTGGTGAAGGAAGGTGGTGGTATGTGGTGAGGAGGGTGATGGTATGTGGTGAGGAGGGTGGTGGTAAGTGGTGAGGAGGGTGGTGGTATGTGGTGAGGAGGGTGGTGGTATGTGGTGAGGAGGGTCATGGTATGTGGTGAGGAGGGTGGTAGTAAGTGGTGAGGAGGGTAGTGGGATGTAGTGAGGAGGGACAGATAAAGGGAGACCTATAAAGCAGAAGGCACGTCCAAACCCACCTCTCCTTCTGGCTCAACAAACCAACACAGGAAAAAAACTGTGCAAGAACGCCGCCTGCTATGGAGAGGATATACTGCTTTGGACATTCTATAGGAAAGAGAAAATTGGACCAAAAAGAAATTCCTTACTGTAATTTGTGGTCTTCTTCGGCATGGGTTTCAAATCTAATGCTTTATGTTGAAATAGAAACTTCTTGAAAAAGACCAATTGACTGATAACGTGAATGACTGAAGTATTTTTGTCTCGCCTGATGACTTTTAATGTCCTATGGCTAAAAAAAAGGAAAAAAAAAATGTTGCCAATGCTCCTACCACAAGACAATTCCTTTACTTTAACATTGGTATTTCTAGTAGTTTGAATTAATGTCTAATTCAGATTTTTTCCTTTATTTTTCATGTTCCCTTGAGAATTTTTCATAATTCTTAGATCTCCTAGGAAGCTGTTCCATGACTTTCAGAAAGAAGGAGAGAGAGAGAGAGAGAGAGAGAGAGAGAGAGAGAGAGAGAGAGAGAGAGAGAGAGAGAGAGAGAGAGAGAGAGAGAGAGAGAGAGAGAGAGAGGTCAGGTGTATATGGATCTTTTCTTCGTATAAAACTTATTTCTGAAGGGTGGAGCTATATTCGCTGCTCCTCTCTGGATCTGTTCTATGATTTTCGACGGAGCTTGGTGACCAGATGTTAACTACGTCATTCAAATGACCTCTGACTAGGTCGTATCATCTTCCTTAAAAAAACACAACTACAACCTCCTATTGGTTGTTTTATAAGCAGCTACGTATTGATTTCAGCCTTTGACCTCATTACTGGTGATTATTTCGTCAGGTCAAGGGGTCATGGGTCATTAGGAAGAACAGAGGGCAGAGAGGTTGTAAGTGCTCATGACAGGGTTGGTATGTGGTGAAGGTCAGGTCATGGGTCATAGATCCTTCGGCAGAACAAGGCAGACAGGTTGTATGTGGTCATGAGGGGGGGAGGTCATGAGTCATGGGTCATAGGTCATTAAGCCAAACAAGGGCCGGCATACCGCTTGTGATCAGGTTGTATGTGGTGGGTCATGGGTCATGGATCATCAGACAGAGCAAGGGCGGCCCGGGGGGTGGTTTGCAGGTGACCTCGGCCAGTACCATCAGCCAAGTCTTAAAGGTGAAGGTTTCCTTTGGGCGACCACGTTGCCTGCCGGAGGCCAGCGAGGGTTGGGTGGGGGACACGGTCAAGGTCACGTGAATGCTGATGTCACCAGTGCATCATGGCTCCTGCTGTCTGTGGTGGCTGTCTTGTGGCTCCTGATGTCTGTGGTGGCTGTCTTGTGGCTCCTGATGTCTGTGGTGGCTGTCTATGGAGTCTCCTGCTGTCTGTGGTGGCTCCTGCTGTCTGTGGTGGCTGTCTTGTGGCTCCTGATGTCTATAGTGGCTATCTGTGGTGTCTCCTGCTGTCTGTGGTGGCTCCTGCTGTCTGTGGTGGCTGTCTTGTGGCTCCTGATGTCTGTAGTGGCTGTTTGTGGTGTCTCCTGCCGTCTGTGGTGGCTCCTGCTGTCTGTGGTGGCAGTCTTGTGGCTCCTGATGTCAGTGGTGGCTGTCTTGTGGCTCCTGATGTCAGTGGTGGCTGTCTTGTGGCTCCTGATGTCAGTGGTGGCTGTCTTGTGGCTCCTGATGTCAGTGGTGGCTATCTGTGGCTCCTGATGTCAGTGGTGGCTGTCTGTGGTGGCTCCTGCTGTCTGTGGTGGCTGTCTTGTGGCTCCTGATGTCAGTGGTGGCTGTCTGTGGTGGCTCCTGCTGTCTGTAGTGGCTGTCTTGTGGCTCCTGATGTCAGTGGTGGCTGTCTGTGGTGGCTCCTGCTGTCTGTAGCGACTATCTTGTGGCTCCTAGTGCCACCGTCGGTTCCTGCTGTCTGTTTTGGCTGTCCTGTGGCTCCTGGTGTCAGTGGCGGCTCCTGCTGTCTGTGGTGGCTGTGTCCTGTGGCTCCTGGTGTCGCCCCGCTGTGTCTGTGGTGGCTGTGTCCTGTGGCTCCTAGTGTCGCTCCGCTGTGTCTGTGGTGGCTGTGTCCTGTGGCTCCTGGTGTCGCCCCGCTGTGTCTGTGGTGGCTGTGTCCTGTGGCTCCTGGTGTCGCTCCGCTGTGTCTGTGGTGGCTGTGTCCTGTGGCTCCTGGTGTCGCCCCGCTGTGTCCGTGGTGGCTGTGTCCTGTGGCTCCTGATGTCGCCCCGCTGTGTCTGTTGTCTGATAGTCCCTGTTGCTACTTTTTATATACAGCGAGCGACATGGCCCGGGCGAAACATGCCACAATCGTGGCCATCTCGGGAGAGAAGAGGGAAAAAAAAGTGAGAGAAAAGAGTGAAGAAATTAATTAGGGCCCCGCAGGTGTTTGTACACCTGATGGAAAGGTTAAAAGAAGTGAGGGGAAAAAAAAAGGAAAGTCGAGAGAAAGAAAAGAATTCCAGAGCTTCGCCGTTCGAGGAAAGAAGTTGATATCATAACGATCAGTCTTCCTCCTCCTCCTCTTCTCCTCCTCCTCCTCCGCACAGTGTGGCCGGTCTCCACGCACACACCGTGGCAAGTAGGGAGGCAGGCGCGCGCGTGCCACGGGACCCAAACCTCAGCGGACGGAGGACTTGTGCAGATAACTGACAAGAGCAGAAGCCAAGATGATGCCTGAGGAACGAAGGGAAGGCAGCAACATGGTGGAGAGGGACCGTTGTAGATGGGTGATGTATGGAGGAATAAAGAGGCGGGAGGCTCACTGAGTCCACCATCAGCGAGCTGGACGAAGAACCGGCCATATATACGAGCAGTATTCCACTGTGTGAACTATGACACTTTTAGATACAGCATAACTGTTCGTAAGACAAATCATCACGGCATACATATATATATATATATATATATATATATATATATATATATATATATATATATATATATATATATATATATATATATATATATATATTTTTTTTTTTTTTTTTTTTTTTTTTTTTTTTTATACTTTGTCGCCGTCTCCCGCGTTTGCGAGGTAGCGCAAGGAAACAGACGAAAGAAATGGCCCAACCCCCCCCCCCCATACACATGTACATACACACGTCCACACACGCAAATATACATACCTACACAGCTTTCCATGGTTTACCCCAGACGCTTCACATGCCTTGCTTCAATCCACTGACAGCACGTCAACCCCTGTATACCACATGACTCCAATTCACTCTATTTCTTGCCCTCCTTTCACCCTCCTGCATGTTCAGGCCCCGATCACACAAAATCTTTTTCACTCCATCTTTCCACCTCCAATTTGGTCTCCCTCCTCTCCTCGTTCCCTCCACCTCCGACACATATATCCTCTTGGTCAATCTCTCCTCACTCATTCTCTCCATGTGCCCAAACCATTTCAAAACACCCTCTTCTGCTCTCTCAACCACGCTCTTTTTATTTCCACACACCTCTCTTACCCTTACGTTGCTTACTCGATCAAACCACCTCACACCACACATTGTCCTCAAACATCTCATTTCCAGCACATCCATCCTCCTGCGCACATCTCTATCCATAGCCCACGCCTCGCAACCATACAACATTGTTGGAACCACTATTCCCTCAAACATACCCATTTTTGCTTTCCGAGATAGTGTTCTCGACTTCCACACATTTTTCAAGGCTCCCAAAATTTTCGCCCCCTCCCCCACCCTATGATCCACTTCCGCTTCCATGGTTCCATCCGCTGACAGATCCACTCCCAGATATCTAAAACACTTCACTTCCTCCAGCTTTTCTCCACTCAAACTCACCTCCCAATTGACTTGACCCCCACCCCCACTGTACCCAATAACCTTGCTCTTATTCACATTTACTCTCAACTTTCTTCTTCCACACACTTTACCAAGCTCAGTCACCAGCTTCTGCAGTTTCTCACATGAATCAGCCACCAGCGCTGTATCATCAGCGAACAACAACTGACTCACTTCCCAAGCTCTCTCATCCCCAACAGACTTCATACTTGCCCCTCTTTCCAGGACTCTTGCATTTACCTCCCTTACAACCCCATCCATAAACAAATTAAACAACCATGGAGACATCACACACCCCTGCCGCAAACCTACATTCACTGAGAACCAATCACTTTCCTCTCTTCCTACACGTACACATGCCTTACATCCTCGATAAAAACTTTTCACTGCTTCTAACAACTTGCCTCCCACACCATATATTCTTAATACCTTCCACAGAGCATCTCTATCAACTCTATCATATGCCTTCTCCAGATCCATAAATGCTACATACAAATCCATTTGCTTTTCTAAGTATTTCTCACATACATTCTTCAAAGCAAACACCTGATCCACACATCCTCTACCACTTCTGAAACCGCACTGCTCTTCCCCAATCTGATGCTCTGTACATGCCTTCACCCTCTCAATCAATACCCTCCCATATAATTTACCAGGAATACTCAACAAACTTATACCTCTGTAATTTGAGCACTCACTCTTATCCCCTTTGCCTTTGTACAATGGCACTCTGCACGCATTCCGCCAATCCTCAGGCACCTCACCATGAGTCATACATACATTAAATAACCTTACCAACCAGTCAATAATACAGTCACCCCCTTTCTTAATAAATTCCACTGCAATACCATCCAAACCTGCTGCCTTGCCGGCTTTCATCTTCCGCAAAGCTTTTACTACCTCTTCTCTGTTTACCAAATCATTTTCCCTAACCCTCTCACTTTGCACACCACCTCGACCAAAACACCCTATATCTGCCACTCTGTCATCAGACACATTCAACAAACCTTCAAAATACTCATTCCATCTCCTTCTCACATCACCGCTACTTGTTATCACCTCCCCATTTACGCCCTTCACTGAAGTTCCCATTTGCTCCCTTGTCTTACGCACCCTATTTACCTCCTTCCAGAACATCTTTTTATTTTCCCTAAAATTTACTGATAGTCTCTCACCCCAACTCTCATTTGCCCTTTTTTTCACCTCTTGCACCTTTCTCTTGACCTCCTGTCTCTTTCTTTTATACTTCTCCCACTCAATTGCATTTTTTCCCTGCAAAAATCGTCCAAATGCCTCTCTCTTCTCTTTCACTAATACTCTTACTTCTTCATCCCACCACTCACTACCCTTTCTAAACAGCCCACCTCCCACTCTTCTCATGCCACAAGCATCTTTTGCGCAATCCATCACTGATTCCCTAAATACATCCCATTCCTCCCCCACTCCCCTTACTTCCATTGTTCTCACCTTTTTCCATTCTGTACACAGTCTCTCCTGGTACTTCCCCACACAGGTCTCCTTCCCAAGCTCACTTACTCTCACCACCTTCTTCACCCCAACATTCACTCCTCTTTTCTGAAAACCCATACTAATCTTCACCTTAGCCTCCACAAGATAATGATCAGACATCCCTCCAGTTGCACCTCTCAGCACATTAACATCCAAAAGTCTCTCTTTCGCACGCCTGTCAATTAACACGTAATCCAATAACGCTCTCTGGCCATCTCTCCTACTTACATAAGTATACTTATGTATATCTCGCTTTTTAAACCAGGTATTCCCAATCATCAGTCCTTTTTCAGCACATAAATCTACAAGCTCTTCACCATTTCCATTTACAACACTGAACACCCCATGCATACCAATTATTCCCTCAACTGCCACATTATTCACCTTTGCATTCAAATCACCCATCACTATAACCCGGTCTCGTGCATCAAAACCGCTAACACACTCATTTAGCTGCTCCCAAAACACTTGCCTCTCATGATCTTTCTTCTCATGCCCAGGTGCATATGCACCAATAATCACCCACCTCTCTCCATCAACTTTCAATTTTACCCATATTAATCGAGAATTTACTTTCTTACATTCTATCACATACTCCCACAACTCCTGTTTCAGGAGTATTGCTACTCCTTCCCTTGCTCTTGTCCTCTCACTAACCCCTGACTTCACTCCCCAGACATTTCCAAACCACTCTTCCCCTTTACCCTTGAGCTTCGTTTCACTCAGAGCCAAAACATCCAGGTTCCTTTCCTCAAACATACTACCTATCTCTCCTTTTTTCACATCTTGGTTACATCCACACACATTTAGGCACCCCACTCTGAGCCTTCGAGGAGGATGATCACTCCCCGCGTGACTCCTTCTTCTGTTTCCCATTTTAGAAAGTTAATACAAGGAGGGGAGGATTTCCGGCCCCCCGCTCCCGTCCCCTCTAGTCGCTTTCTACGACACGCGAGGAATACGTGGGAAGTATTCTTTCACCCCTATCCCCAGGGATAATATACATATATATATACATATACACACACACACACACACACACATATGCACATACACACACACACACACACATACATATATATACATATGAAAAATGTAAGAAACAATTTAGAAAAACTTTTAGCTTGAAATGAATGAAAAAAAATGAATGTCACATAATGGTTCAACCTCTGGCTATGGAAAGGAAATGTACAATTTATTCACACAAACGTCAATAGCAGTTCTCATCAATTTCACCACTGTGTCAATAAGCTTCAATGTCTAAGCTACATTTTTCTCCAACTTCACTATTTTCTTGTCAAAAACACCATGCATGAAAACTATCACTCCATTAACACAACTATAAACATTTACTTCCCCTTTAAAAGTTCTGGGGAAGTCTGTCTCGATACACTGCGGCGAGGCGACGCGACGCTGACACAATCACTGTCACAATATCACTTCTGCCTCCTCAAGTCAATCTCTCAGCCACAGTGCAGGCCTTCATCGTCGAAATCGGTCTTCTGGAGGTTACCGTTGTCGATGGGTGTGACCATGTCCTTGCTCCACCTTTCTGCCACGGCTCGGCCTGCCCCTGCTGCTGTAGCTGCGTCAGTAGAGGAGCTGCGCCTGCTCCTGGCTTCTGGCTTTGCAATATTCATTATGTAGTGTGTCCAGGATAGGGAATATGGTCATGTCCCACCTGTTTGTGTTGTTATAGGGTCGAATTACGATGTTTTGAAATGGAACAGATGGAAACAAGTGATGTTCAGAGCGGGGGAGGGGGGGGGGGGGATATAAAGAGAAACTGTTTCTCAACACTTGGATTCGACCAGATTACAGCTGTTTCCCCTTTCGAAGACGATGCTCAGGTCCGAACTGAGAGAGAGAGAGAGAGAGAGAGAGAGAGAGAGAGAGAGAGAGAGAGAGAGAGAGAGAGAGAGAGAGAGAGAGAGAGAGAGAGGCGATATGTTCGGTACGAGAAAGAGAACGAATACAAGAACGAAGGGGAGGCAAAGTGAGTCGAACTGTGTACAGTGGAATCATCAGCGTCAGAATGATTAACTCTAGAAGGGGATGAGAGAGAGAAAGATCATTGATGGAGAGATGAAAAAGAGCGGAAGGTCACAGGACAACCCTGCAGAACGCCGGTGTTGATCTGACGAAGAGAGAGAGACGACGCACCATCAACACCTACAGCAGTAGTGAAGTGGTCGGTGGGGAAGCTATGCATGAGGGAACAGAGGGAAAAGGCAGAAGAAACGTAAGTTTAAAACGCAAAAAAAAAGATTTCTGCTACACCCTGTCAGATGATTTGGAGATACGAGATAACGACAAAAGTTTCATCGAAATCCCTCAGAGAAAGAAGGACCAGGGTGGGTGAGGCTCGGGAGGGAGAGGAAGAGATCGCCAGGAGGAGGGAGAGGGAGGAACCTCCTGCTGCAAGAGGCATACTGGTGATCAGAACGAAGGAAATGTGATTCCACGTTATTAAGGAAGGAGAGTTTCACAGGACCTGGAGATAGCGGACGGTTAGAGCAGTCGGGGTCGGTAGTTATTGGAAGTGTTTAGAACGGCCTCACCTCCTCCTCAGGCTGCACCAAGGGCAAGGTTTCCCTACCAAAAAAAAAGGAAAATTCTGGGTGTGTGTTTACGTAGGTAAGCGAGAACTTGAGGTATGATCCAGACAGCGTGCTCCCTGTCGTCTCTTGGGGTTATATCCTGTGATTCCTGATGTTACCAGTGGCTCTTGCTGTCTACTGTGGCTCCTGATGTCACCAGTGGCTCCTCCTCTCTGTGGTAGCTGTCTCCTGTGGCTCCTGATGTCACCAGTGGCTCCTCCTCTCTGTGGTGGCTGTCTCCTGTAGCTCCTGATGTCACTGGTGGTGGTTTCTTCTGTCTGTGTTGGCTATCTTTTGTGGCTCCCGATACCAAACAGTGTCTTCTGCTGTCTGTGGTGGCTGTTTACTGTGGTTCTTGATGTCACCAGTGGGTCCTGCTGTCACTGGTGGTTCCTGCTGTCACTGGTGGCTCCTGCTGTCACTGGTGGTTCCTGCTGTCACTGATGGTTCCTGCTGTCACTGGTAGTTCTTGCTGTCACTGTTTATTCGAGCTGTCACTGGTGGTTCCTGGTACCACACACACACACACACACACACACACACACACACACACACAATTTCATATGATTATATGATTCACAGATAAGGACCATCATAACGGGAGGAGGCCCTCCAGACGCTGCACACTGGTGATGCTAGGGAAAGCCTTCATCACGAGGCACAAGGCTTCTCTCAAAATAGAAAGTGAAGTCCACTGTTGAAGAAACTTTGTGACCTGCTAACTTGAAGTCCATGTCTATGGCACAACCAGCGGCGGGGTGGAAGGATGAGGAAGGAAGGAAGGAAGGCAAAGCGCTACGCCGTCTTTGGCGAGGTAGAGTCCTCGTACACCAGTTGTAGAGGGAATATAAAAGTTACTCTCGACCAAAGGAAAGTAAAAGTCTTCATAAATCAGTATCAAAGATCATTTAGCAATCAGGGGAAAGTTTTGCTGCTATAGTTCAGAAAGTCCTAACTTCGTTTTCTGCCTCTTTTTTCTATATGACTCGCAGGTTTGATGGCTCGTTTTCTGATGCGCGCCCCCTCTCTCCTGGCTCTCATTTCGCCCTTATTTCTACTCTCATTCCGCCCTCATTTCTGCAAGGCCGTCACTGCAAGGCCGTCACTGCAAGGCCAGTCGTGTCAAGCACACCTTCATCAAGGGAAAGTGCGCTGATTTCATTCCCTCTTCTCACTCTTGAAAAATCTTTTACCGTCCTTAACCCAAACCATTTCCAATAACTCCTTCAGTTCAACCTCTCTCTCTCTCTCTCTCTCTCTCTCTCTCTCTCTCTCTCTCTCTCTCTCTCTCTCTCTCTCTCTCTCTCTCTCTCTCTCTCTCTCTCTCTCTCTCTCTCTCTCTCTCTCTCTCTCTCTCTCTCCCACCAGATCAGTCTCTCGCTAACCCACCCACTGATGAAGGAGTCCGTTCTTCTCGACACATCACGACATACCTCTGACGCTACTCTGTATCCCTCCACATCTGCTGCTGCTCCTCCTCTTTCCCCTCCTCCTCCTCCTCCTCCTACTACTCCTCCTCCTTCTCCCATTGAACCTCTTGCCTCTCCTGCCTCACACATAGTTTCCTTCGCGTACTCTCCCAGCTGCTGTATGGCTCGTATGACAGACTTCCCTGGTCTAATAACCACCTGGACTGGTATCAATCCCTTACTCACTTATTTCGCTTCTGTCCCCCTAAAAAAAATCGCAACTTCTTCTTCTTGGAAGCACGTCTTGGTGCAGGTCATCGCCAAGGAGGGATATGGTTCCAGCCTTTCTGTTTACCACCTCATCGCTCTCGCGTCTGCTATCTCCAAAGACCAAAGCTGTCTTAACTCTCATGATCTTAAAGAAATAAATTCTCATTCGCGTTTCAAATGACCAAATTGGGTTTGATCCTACTTCCTCTGTGATTCATCTACTGTCCACCTCTCTCTAAGGGGTTCAAGTCAATCTTCTAGCGTAGCCCACAACGTCTAAAAGCTATCTGATACTAAGTACTTTGGCTCCTCTGTTTTTTTCTCTGTTCTCTAGTGCATTACTCCGGCTCTATTCATTCCATTACAATGATCATTGATGGAGCGATATCTCTTTCTTATCTTATCAACCAGGGAGGTCGTCTTCCCTCAACTGATAAGTGATATTTCTCTAATTATTCACTCTTATCTCGATGATTTCAAACGGAATTCATTTCCCTTCCCCTCCTGACTTCAAAACATGTTCTTGTTTTCGTCCTCGACATAGCGTCATTCGAGCTGGCCATGATGTTAACCATATCATGTCAGTTACTATCAAGCAATGTTATTTCCGAAGCAAATCTTAAAAGGAAATTTATATGGTCACTGTATATCATTATTCATTTGTTTTGTAATTTCTAATACCCAGGGAGTCGATGGTTCGTTTTCTCTCTTGTCCAGATAGTATGAGTTTATTTTTTGTTAAAAGCTAATTTATATGACGGTGTGTGTGTGTTCACGGTACCCCAAACCCAGAAGATAACTGGTTCATACTCACAGCCAAGACATACCAGTGCCATAGGGCAAGCACAGGATATAACACCAGTTAATTGGATCACATTTCCAGTCGTTTTATGCCAGACTATAAGGGTCGAATGCCTCAAAGACTAAAGAACAGAGGATTGAACTCTAACGAATTCTTGAAAGGCCTGTCTATAGCTATATTCAATACGCTTCAGGGATAATAAGTCTATATCATCTATAACTCAAGAAAGCGTCAAAATCATCTATGTAAAGATGGACGTAGACCTATATAATCTTTTCGAAAAAAAAAAGTGTAAGTCTATATCATCTATAACTCAAGAAAGCGTCAAAATCATCTATGTAAACTTGGACGTAGACCTGAATAATCTTTTCAAAAAAAATGTATTTTCTCTTTTGTTTCTCCGAAGAAAACGATGAACATCCAAGTGGGTCTTTGCCTCCCAGCAGCTAGCGACTGCTGGGCCCCCCTTCAGCTGATGGCCCTCAGCAGCGGACGTGGTGAGGTCACGTGGGTCCTAGAAACCACACTGCCTTCCTGCCCTAGGACACTCCTGGGATTTCCAATCTCCCATCCCATGAAATCGAGTGCATATAACCACCAGGTGGCAGGCGAGGGAGCGCAATGATTTCATTTTCCTGTGCCTTGAGGGAGAGTGTTAACGCCTGTTGGCTTTCGTGGGACAAGATGTGAACTACCATTACTTGATAAGAAATGATGCAAACGTATCTGTTCTAATTATGAAGAAAGGGGTCTACCCATCATCTATCTGATGTTGGATGAAGAAAGGGGTCTACCTATTATCTCTCTGATGTTGGATGAAGAAAGGGGTTTATCTATTATCTCTCTGATGTTGGATGAAGAAAGGGGTCTACCCATCATCTATCTGATGTTGGATGAAGAAAGGGGTTTATCTATTATCTCTCTGATGTTGGATGAAGAAAGGGGTCTACCCATCATCTATCTGATGTTGGATGAAGAAAGGTGTCTATCTATTATCTATCTGATGTTGGATGAAGATAGGGGTCTATCTATTATCTCTCTGATGTTGGATGAAGAAAGGGGTCTACCTATTATCTCTCTGATGTTGGATGAAGAAAGGGGTCTATCTATTATCTCTCTGATGTTGGATGAAGAAAGGGGTTTATCTATTATCTCTCTGATGTTGGATGAAGATAGGGGTCTATCTATTATCTCTCTGATGTTGGATGAAGAAAGGGGTCTATCTATTATCTCTCTGATGTTGGATGAAGAAAGGGGTTTATCTATTATCTCTCTGATGTTGGACGAAGAAAGGGGTCTATCTATTATCTCTCTGATGTTGGATGAAGAAAGGTGTCTACCCATCATCTATCTGATGTTGGATGAAGAAAGGGGTTTATCTATTATCTCTCTGATGTTGGATGAAGAAAGGGGTCTACCCATCATCTATCTGATGTTGGATGAAGAAAGGGGTCTATCTATTATCTCTCTGATGTTGGATGAAGAAAGGGGTCTATCTATTATCTCTCTGATGTTGGATGAAGAAAGGGGTCTACCCATCATCTATCTGATGTTGGATGAAGAAAGGTGTCTATCTATTATCTATCTGATGTTGGATGAAGATAGGGGTCTATCTATTATCTCTCTGATGTTGGATGAAGAAAGGGGTTTATCTATTATCTCTCTGATGTTGGATGAAGAAAGGGGTCTACTTATCATCTCTCTGATGTTGGATGAAGAAAGGGGTCTACATATTATCTCTCTGATGTTGAATGTTACAGCAAGAGCTGATGGAGGAAAGCCAAATGACCCAGCTTGTAGTGCGAGAGCCATGGAGGGGTTGAAAGATGTTTGCGTGGTGGCTCTGGTCCACCTGAATGTGAAACGGATGAGAGGTAGCCATTATATAAAGTTGACCCTGTGGTTCTAAGAGTCGTGTTCATACAAGCTGTGTAGTGGGTCGAGAACCAAGTGTATTGGGTCGAGGACCCAGTGTAGTGGGCTGAGGATCCAGTGTAGTGGGTTAAGGCCTCCAGTGTAGTGGGTTGAGGACCCAGTGTAGTGGGTCGAGGACCCAGTATAGTGGGTCGAGGACCCAGTGTAGTGGGTCGAGGTCCCAGTGTAGTGGGCTGAGGATCCAGTGTAGTGGGTTGAGGCCTCCAGTGTAGTGGGTTGAGGACCCAGTGTAGTGGGTTGAGGACCATGTAGTGGGTCGAGGACCCATGTAGTGGGTCGAGGACCCAGTGTAGTGGGTTAAGGACCAGTGTAGTGGGTCGAGGACCCAGTGTAGTGGGTTACGGACCAGTGTAGTGGGTCGAGGACCCAGTGTAGTGGGTTAAGGACCAGAGTAGTGGGTTGAGGACCCAGTGTAGTGGGTTGAGGACCCAGTGTAGTGGGTTAAGGACCAGAGTAGTGGGTCGAGGACCCAGTGTAGTGGGTTGAGGACCCAGTGTAGTGGGTCGAGGACCAGTGTAGTGGGTCGAGGATCCAGTGTAGTGGGTTGAGGACCCAGTGTAGTGGGTCGAGGATCCAGTGTAGTGGGTCGAGGACCCAGTGTAGTGGGTCGAGGATCCAGTGTAGTGGGTCGAGGACCCAGTGTAGTGGGTCGAGGACCCAGTGTAGTGGGTCGAGGACCCAGTGTAGTGGGTCGAGGATCCAGTGTAGTGGGTCGAGGACCCAGTGTAGTGGGTTGAGGATCCAGTGTAGTGGGTCGAGGACCCAGTGTAGTGGGTCGAGGATCCAGTGTAGTGGGTCGAGGACCCAGTGTAGTGGGTTGAGGATCCAGTGTAGTGGGTCGAGGACCCAGTGTAGTGGGTCGAGGACCCAGTGTAGTGGGTCGAGAACCCAGTGTAGTGGGTCGAGGACCCAGTGTGGTTCTTGTATGCACTGTGAAGAATACAAGACGAGTGTGGTCGAAGCACTGAATGTGTGACAGCTGTACAGGTAACTGTCTCTCTCTCTCTCTCTCTCTCTCTCTCTCTCTCTCTCTCTCTCTCTCTCTCTCTCTCTCTCTCTCTCTCTCTCTCTCTCTCTCTCTCTCTCTCTCTCTCTCTCTCTCTCTCTTTAAGAGCCTTAGAGGGAACAATACTCACTTTGGTCCCCTTCTCTGTTCCTTCTTTTCTTGTGGGGTAAGGGAGAGGGGGCCTGGTTTGTCGTGAGTCGTGAGTGCCGGCAGTGTTAGGCTGGCCGGCCGTGAGTCGTGACATGCCGGCCGTGATGGCACGCCGGCCGTGAGGACGGAGCAGACCACACACCGACGTGTTTCTCATTGCCAGAGGTAAGCCTCGCCATTTACCAATCAGTGGCATCTATTTTATGATCGTTATCTCTCCTTCTCTTGTTAAGTTTAGCCGATAGAATGGAATGGTGACTCCCACACATGTACCCACAGTAACCCCACTCCTGCCCCCACACATGTACCCACAGTAACCCCACTCCTGCCCCCACACATGTACCCACAGTAACCCCACTCCTGCCCCCACACATGTACCCACAGGAAGCCCACTCCTGCCCCCACACATGTACCCACAGTAACCCCACTCCTGCCCCCACACATGTACCCACAGGAAGCCCACTCCTGCCCCCACACATGTACCCACAGTAACCCCACTCTTGCCCCCACACATGTACCCACAGGAAGCCCACTCCTGCCCCCACACATGTACCCACAGGAAGCCCACTCCTGCCCCCACACATGTACCCACAGTAACCCCACTCCTGCCCCCACACATGTACCCCCAGGAAGCCCACTCCTGCCCCCACACATATACCCACAGTAACCCCACTCATGTGCCCACACATATACCCACAGGAACCCCACTCATGTGCCCACACATATACCCACAGTAACCCCACTCCTGCCCCCACACATGTACCCACAGTAACCCCACTCATGCCCCCACATGTACCCACAGGAAGCCCACTCATGTGCCCACACATATACCCACAGTAACCCCACTCATGTGCCCACACATGTACCCACAGGAACCCCACTCATGTGCCCACACATGTACCCACAGTAACCCCACTCCTGCCCCCACACATATACCCACAGTAACCCCACTCATGTGCCCACACATGTACCCACAGTAACCCCACTCCTGCCCCCACACATGTACCCACAGAAACCCCACTCCTGCCCCCACACATATACCCACAGTAACCCCACTCTTGCCCCCACACATGTACCCACAGTAACCCCACTCCTGCTCCCACACATATACCCACAGTAACCCCACTCATGTGCCCACACATGTACCCACAGGAACCCCACTCATGTGCCCACACATGTACCCACAGTAACCCCACTCCTGCCCCCACACATATACCCACAGTAACCCCACTCATGTGCCCACACAAATACCCACAGTAACCCCACTCATGTGCCCACACATATACCCACAGGAACCCCACTCCTGCCCCCACACATATACCCACAGTAACCCCACTCCTGCCCCCACACATGTACCCACAGGAAGCCCACTCCTGCCCCCACACATGTACCCACAGGAACCCCACTCTTGCCCCCACACATGTACCCACAGGAACCCCACTCTTGCCCCCACACATGTACCCACAGGAACCCCACTCATGCCCCCACACATGTACCCACAGGAAGCCCACTCCTGCCCCCACACATGTACCCACAGGAACCCCACTCCTGCCCCCACACATGTACCCACAGGAAGCCCACTCCTGCCCCCACACATGTACCCACAGGAAGCCCACTCCTGCCCCCACACATGTACCCACAGGAAGCCCACTCCTGCCCCCACACATGTACCCACAGGAAGCCCACTCCTGCCTCCACACATGTACCCACAGGAACCCCACTCCTGCCCCCACACACGTACCCACAGGAACCCCACTCATGCCCCCACACATGTACCCACAGGAACCCCACTCCTGCCCCCACACATGTACCCACAGTAACCCCACTCATGTGCCCACACAAATACCCACAGTAACCCCACTCATGTGCCCACACATATACCCACAGTAACCCCACTCCTGCCCCCACACATGTACCCACAGGAAGCCCACTCTTGCCCCCACACATGTACCCACAGAAGCAAACTTATGTCTGTAATGAACCTCATGTCGTTTTGTAAACACTGAATTTTGTAAGCATCTTAAATGTTAGAGAGATTCTGTACTTGTACGTAATTTGAAGGATATCATGAATAACTCTGTTTCATTCGTTCATCATAAATCATACATCATAAATCATACATCATAAATCATACATTATAAATCACGAGCAAACCCTAAATCATAATCCATTTGTAAATCATAAATCATAACTCATTTTGTAAATCATAAATCATAACTCATTTTGTAAATCATAAATCATAACTCATTTGTAAATCGTAAATCAGAACAAATCGGTAAATCATAAATCGTTTGTAAATCATCATAAATCGTTTGTAAATCATAAATCGTTTGTAAATCATAAATCGTTTGTAAATCATCAGAAATCGTTTGTAAATCATAAATCGTTTGTAAATCATAAATCGTTTGTAAATCATAAATCGTTTGTAAATCATCATAAATCGTTTGTAAATCATAAATCGTTTGTAAATCATAAATCGTTTGTAAATCATATATCGTTTGTAAATCATAAATCGTTTGTAAATCATAAATCGTTTGTAAATCATATATCGTTTGTAAATCATAAATCGTTTGTAAATCATAAATCGTTTGTAAATCATAAATCGTTTGTAAATCATCATAAATCGTTTGTAAATCATAAATCGTTTGTAAATCATCATATATCGTTTGTAAATCATATATCGTTTGTAAATCATAAATCGTTTGTAAATCATCATATATCGTTTGTAAATCATATATCGTTTGTAAATCATATATCGTTTGTAAATCATAAATCGTTTGTAAATCATAAATCGTTTGTAAATCATCATAAATCGTTTGTAAATCATATATCGTTCGTAAATCATAACTCGTTTGTAAATCATAAAGCATTTGTAAATCATAAATCGTTTGTAAATCATAAATCGTTTGTAAATCATCATAAATCGTTTGTAAATCATAAATCGTTTGTAAATCATAAATCGTTTGTAAATCATATATCGTTTGTAAATCATAAATCGTTTGTAAATCATAAATCGTTTGTAAATCATCATAAATCGTTTGTAAATCATAAATCGTTTGTACATCATAAATCGTTTGTAAATCATAAATCGTTTGTAAATCATCATAAATCGTTTGTAAATCATAAATCGTTTGTAAATCATCATAAATCGTTTGTAAATCATAAATCGTTTGTAAATCATAAATCGTTTGTAAATCATAAATCGTTTGTAAATCATCATAAATCGTTTGTAAATCATAAATCGTTTGTAAATCATAAATCGTTTGTAAATCATATATCGTTTGTAGATCATAAATCGTTTGTAAATCATCATAAATCGTTTGTAAATCATAAATCGTTTGTAAATCATAAATCGTTTGTAAATCATCATAAATCGTTTGTAAATCATAAATCGTTTGTAAATCATAAATCGTTTGTAAATCATATATCGTTTGTAGATCATAAATCGTTTGTAAATCATCATAAATCGTTTGTAAATCATAAATCGTTTGTAAATCATAAATCGTTTGTAAATCATAAATCGTTTGTAAATCATCATAAATCGTTTGTAAATCATAAATCGTTTGTAAATCATAAATCGTTTGTAAATCATAAATCGTTTGTAAATCATATATCGTTTGTAGATCATAAATCGTTTGTAAGTCATAAATCGTTTGTAAATCATCATAAATCGTTTGTAAATCATCATAAATCGTTTGTAAATCATAAATCGTTTGTAAATCATCATAAATAGTTTGTAAATCATAAATCGTTTGTAAATCATAAATCGTTTGTAAATCATAAATCGTTTGTAAATCATCATAAATCGTTTGTAAATCATAAATCGTTTGTAAATCATATATCGTTTGTAGATCATAAATCGTTTGTAAATCATCATAAATCGTTTGTAAATCATAAATCGTTTGTAAATCATAAATCGTTTGTAAATCATCATATATCGTTTGTAAATCATCATAAATCGTTTGTAAATCATAAATCGTTTGTAAATCATATATCGTTTGTAGATCATAAATCGTTTGTAAATCATCATAAATCGTTTGTAAATCATAAATCGTTTGTAAATCATAAATCGTTTGTAAATCATAAATCGTTTGTAAATCATAAATCGTTTGTAAATCATCATAAATCGTTTGTAAATCATAAATCGTTTGTAAATCATAAATCGTTTGTAAATCATAAATCGTTTGTAAATCATATATCGTTTGTAGATCATAAATCGTTTGTAAGTCATAAATCGTTTGTAAATCATCATAAATCGTTTGTAAATCATAAATCGTTTGTAAATCATAAAACGTTTGTAAATCATAAATCGTTTGTAAATCATAAATCGTTTGTAAGTCATAAATCGTTTGTAAATCATAAATCTCAAATCGTGTTTTACAGTGAAATCTTATGACGAAGCGTTCTGGCATGGGTTACTTACTTACCGGTCTGATGGTTTACAGTCCATGTTATACACTAAAACTCAATATCTGGGGAGAGAAGTGGCGCTGGGCAGGCAGACAGGGAGCGTGGAACCTTCCTGCCACACACACACACACACACACACACACACACACACACACACACACGCACACACACGCACACGCACCAGCGAATCAACACTGCTCAATAAAGAGAGTGTTTATGTAGGCAGCTGCTGATGAAGTAAACATGGCAGCCCCTGCTACTGGAGGCAGCCAATGCAGAAAAAGAGGCGACGTTCAGTGGGTGAGACAGTCTGGGTGTGGACCATGGCAGGAGTCCTGGGTCAGCAGCTGGGTGTGGGCCATGGCAGGAGTCCTGCTGGGTGAGGACCATGGCAGGAGTCCCTGGGCCAGCCGCTGGGTGTGGACCATGGCAGGAACCCTGGGTCAGCCGCTGGGTGAGGACCATGGCAGGAGTCCTGCTGGGTGAGGACCATAGCAGGAACCCTGGGTCAGCGAGGCCACACGCCGTCATCTCGAGAGCCTTTTAAGATAGTCTCGAGGTTAGGTTTTTTCATATTAGCTGAGACTACATGGGAGACTAGGTTCCTCTCCCTGGGGATAAGGGAGAGAGAATACTTCCCACGTATTCCCTGCGTGTCGTAAAAGGCGACTGAAAGGGAAGGGAGCAGGGGGGGCGGCTGGAAATCCTTCCCTCCAGAGAAAAGGGGACCAAGTGAGGACTTTCCCTCTAAGGTTCAGTCCTCTGTTCTTGACGCTACCTCGTTAGCGTGGGAAATGGTGATTATGTTTATACAAGGGATTGATTCGTCCTTGTATGGACCTACTGTTCTCACATCTGGGGGTGGTTCTAGCTCTGCATCCTTACTTGAGAGTTGAGTCGAAAGCGATCCGACTTATTAACTGTCCCAGGCTAACTTCCAAACTTGGCCTCCGTTGCCCTACGCCACAGTGTTGCTTCCCTTTCCCTCTTCAGTAGATGTTACTTTGATTTTTGCTCCGAGAGTTGGCTGCCTGCGTGCCCCCACCACTAGCTAGACCACGCAATACTTGGCAAGCTGCTGCATCACATGATTACTGTGTGGCCGCTGGCAACTCAAGGGTGGGCCGTTTTGATACCTGCTTCTTTTCCTACACGTTGAAGCTTTGGAACCCTCTACCTTCTTATATTTTTCCCAGTAACTATGCCTAGGCGCATTTCAAAAGACAGATTTTTCACTCCCTCCAAAATTCGTAAATATTTTCCCTTGTCTTTTTCGTTTCATAATTCTCTATGTATTTCAACTAAGGCCCAGCCTTCAACATGAAATATATATATATATATATATATATATATATATATATATATATATATATATATATATATATATATATATATATATATAGATAGATAGATAGATAGATAGATAGATATAGATACAGATAGCAAGATAGATAAATCTAGATATTGTCAATGTGGCTCTGATCAATTCATTCTTTCTATCTTAATTTTTTCCTATCATCCGAGATATGGATTTGAGTGGTACGTGTTCAAATCTTTCCATGTTGTCGGTCAGTGTAACATGAAACAGAAGGATATTCAGCTAGAGGCAGTATAACATATCCTTGGACGTAATGCTGATATGCAAAACGATATATATGTATCGGAGGAAAATTTCTAAGACCGAGTTTTCTTACGATACTGGATATGTTTGATGAAGGGCACAAGAGAGACGAGCTGTCTGGAGACAAGGACCCAGGTGTGGGAAGGAGGGGTCACACCTCCTACAGTGGCAGGTGGGAGGGAGGGTCCTCACCTCCTACAGCACCAGGTGGGAGGGACGATCCTCACCTACAGTGGCAGGTGGGAGGGACGATCCTCACCTCCTACAGTGGCAGGTGGGAGGGAGAGTCCTCACCTCCTGCAGTGGCAAGTGGGAGGGAGAGTCCTAACCTCCTACAGTGACAGGTGGGAGAGACGGTCCTCACCTCCTACAGCGGCAGGTGGGAGGGAGGGTCCTCACCTCCTACAGCGGCAGGTGGGAGGGAGGGTCCTCACCTCCTACAGTGGCAGGTGGGAGAGACGGTCCTCACCTCCTACAGCGGCAGGTGGGAGGGACAGAGACGTGTCGGTGATGGCAGTGAGTGGCATAGGTTCCCCACAGGCAAGAACACAAACTGGGCTATACGACACCACTATGGAGGTTGGCATCGGTTGACGGGGCAGAGCGGATTGGCCATAGAGTCTGACTGATGTTGCTTGTGGCCCACATAGGTGCCACTTCCAGTCGATGGGACGACATCTTAGAGCTCTGTGACCCTGGTCTTTTTTTTTGACCCCCAGTGTAGACAGATTAGAGCAGGTAGACTCATATAACTAGGAATTTCTATTCATAAAGGTTCAAGTAATAGCCAGAAGGGATGGTGATGCAAAGGAGAGACATAACCTCTCACAATCACAACATAAAGTTTTGAGGTGGAAATGTCCATTGATCATCGCCAGATCGAATGTTGAGCTGGGCCAACCGCTCAATTTACGTGTGTAGATATATATGTGACACATGTATCGCTACATCTGATAACAGGGGTAAGTGGTGTCGCTGTAAAGATGACAATATGGACTCTGTATGTGATCTATTCAACCTCTGTATTTAGGTTTTCATATTTAACGTAGGGTATGATCTCTGCCGGAGGCCATGTGAACTAGCAGTCACCAGGAGCTGACACAGTCGTGGGTGCGATGGAGAACAAAGAGAATCTGATGCTCTATAAGAAGGTTACTCGTAAAAGCGACGACTTTAGATATAGTGACTGAAATAGGATATTAAGCAGAATGTATCTCCGCTCCCACCGCTCCCTCTGGCTCAACTGACGGCAGTTAAAAGAATGGAACAAAATACCATACAGTGTAGTGGTAAGATACTGCCACACAAATCTAATAGCAAAATATGGATTGGAAAAGAGATTTCCCCTATCGGTTTGATGACATCTGCTTTGTAGCTGGAATTCGAGAAACACAAGCCAACAAACACACACAAAAGAGAATAACTCAGGGAAATAGGGTTTCCTTAGCGATAGAGATGTGGGTAAAATGTTCGTCCAGCTTCGATATAAAGGTATCGAAACTCCTTTATATTGACCGCTTGGGGAGGAAGCGAGTTCCAATGCTCCACCTGTCTGGATATGAAATCTATTTTGTCCACGTTGTTAATACATCTCCCTGTCTAAGGAAAAGGCAATAATCGTATCATAATTTATCTAAATTATTTATTACACTAAAACACTTGTATCAGGTCATCTCCTGAGTCGGCAATATCTCTTTTTTGAAGAGAATGTTTTCGAGTCTTCTGAGAAGGAGCCAGTGTGAGGCCAACACGCTCCTCGCGGCCTACAGGGGAAGAAAAAAATAACAATAAAAGAACAAATGATTTTTTTCTTCCTCTATTTTTCCTCTGTATGATAACGCACACACACACACACACACACACACACACACACACACACACGACAGATGTGTCAGAGGCGCTTAACCCAGACTGGTGAGGTGAGAGACGAAGACACTGGAGGAGGCAGAGCAGCGCTGGGGTATGCCAGTGATCTCCATCGTCTACATATTAGCTTTTCCTCACTGATGACACAAACATCGCTCACCTTAGAGAAGTATATAGAAAGATATATCGATAAAGAGAAAGACACATATGTACTTCACATGTACAAACGTGGAATCTATAGGCAACACCCTTATCTCAGGCAGGTTGAGGTGTGTGTGGGTAGTTGCGTATTACTCAGTAGTAACCTATTGGTTGAGGTGTGTGTGTGGGTACTTACGTATTACTCAGTAGTAACTTATTACTCACACGTTATTGGCTTGTGTCTAACCCACCCAACCACCACCAGAGAGGAACGTGTCTAGAAGCCTTTGCTATGATGGCAGACGAGAATGTGACTGACACACATGTTAAGTGACTCGCGACTATTTTTCTCTTGTTTCCAGCAATACCTCAACTATGCTCCTCTCTATGAGACGTCCCCCCAACCTTCCCTTTTCTTTTTTCTTGGCTATTGTTTTGTAGTAACTGAAGAAGTGTAGGTGGAGTGTGAGGTTACCCAGACCTCTCGTCTCGCAGCTGGGTGGGTGGGTAGAGGGTCGATTGACTAAGGAAGCAAGGCTACAGGTGTCCACCTTCATTGCATATGATATGGGTGTTGTACACATCATGTGTAGCTACGTGTCGTGTGTATACACATTCCAAACTCACAATCCCACGACCATCACGTCGATAAAAAAGAAATTACCCTGATCCCAACCTTGACAAAGACACAAACCCATACAAGTGGCTATGAACTTTAGTGTGAATGTGACCACAAATGGGAAATTTTTAATTCCATATAGAAAAAAAATAGTTTTTTTTGTGTGTGTTTTTGTTGAGTATGTATATATGTGTGTGCGTTAGTGCTATACTTATGAAAAAAAACAAGCTCTGACGGCAAAAAATTGATATGATTCAATAAATAAACAATAGTTATTCTTTTTTTTGAGGGGAGTAAGCCTGTAAAATAGTGGTTTTTCTGTCTGTCTGTCTGCTCTCTCTCTCTCTCTCTCTCTCTCTCTCTCTCTCTCTCTCTCTCTCTCTCTCTCTCTCTCTCTCTCTCTCTCTCTCTCTCTCTCTCTCTCTCTCTCTCTCTCTCCCAACCCGTCGTTCTTGCACTTGTCGTGGTAGGGAAAAGACTGACTGGTCGAGGAAGATGGAGCTGAGGGAGGAGGAGGAGGAGGGAGTAAGTGCGCATTTCTCCGTCGTGTCCTCACTCGAAGTCAGTGAGTGTTCCTCCGGGATCAGGCCGGTGAAGTAGACGATCCACACACAGGACTGTGGGAGGCAACACCGTAGTCCCATAACTTGATAACTATATTTGTCTAAGCTTTGCCACAGACCGACCGACCTGAGATAACCTTTTGCCGTACCATCTAGATGACCTCTGCCTCCCACTTGCGGTACACCTGCGGTGCACCTGCCAAAGGCCGAGAAACATTGATATATATATATATATATATATATATATATATATATATATATATATATATATATATATATATATATATATATATATATCCCTGGGGATAGGGAAGAAAGAATACTTCCCACGTATTCCCTGCGTGTCGTAGAAGGCGACTAAAAGGGGAGGGAGCGGGTTGCTGGAAATCCTCCCCTCTCTTTTTTTTTTAATTTTCCAATAGAAGGAACAGAGAAGGGGGCCAGGTGAGGATATTCCCTCAAAGGCCCAGTCCTCTGTTCCTAACGCTACCTCGCTATCGCGGGAAATGGCGAATAGTATGAAAAAAAAATTATATATATATATATATATATATATATATATATATATATATATATATATATATATATATATATATATATATATATATATGTGCACAATCACCACTGGAAAGAGACAATAAGAACAGTAAGTCCTTTCATTTATCACCTCCTCAGACAGAGTGGGAGAGATGTAAGTGTTGACGTCCTTAAAAGCACACAGGCAGCAGTGAGTCGGGGCTTCATCATCCCCGTGGAGAGCAGGTGGCCACTACATATGTGACCTGACGTGGCTGACCTTACTCTCCTTACATATGTGACCTGACGTGGCTGATCTTCCTCTCCTTACATATGTGACCTGACGTGGCTGACCTTCCTCCCCTTACATTGTGACCTGACGTGGCTGATCTTCCTCTCCTTACATTGTGACCTGACGTGGCTGACCTTCCTCCCCTTACATATGTGACCTGACGTGGCTGATCTTCCTCTCCTTACATATGTGACCTGACGTGGCTGATCTTCCTCTCCTTACATATGTGACCTGACGTGGCTGACCTTCCTCCCCTTACATTGTGACCTGACGTGGCTGATCTTCCTCCCCTTACATATGTGACCTGACGTGGCTGACCTTCCTCCCCGTACATATGTGACCTGACGTGGCCGACCTTCCTCTCCTTACGTATGTGACCTGACGTGGCTGATCTTCCTCCCCTTACATATGTGACCTGACGTGGCCGACATTCCTACCCTTACATATGTGACCTGACGTGGCTGACCTTACTCCCCTTACATATGTGACCTGACGTGGCTGACCTTCCTCCCCTTACATATGTGACCTGACGTGGCTGATCTTCCTCTCCTTACATATGTGACCTGACGTGGCTGATCTTCCTCTCCTTACATATGTGACCTGACGTGGCTGATCTTCCTCTCCTTACATATGTGACCTGACGTGGCTGACCTTCCTCCCCTTACATATGTGACCTGACGTGGCTGATCTTCCTCCCCTTACATATGTGACCTGACGTGGCTGATCTTCCTCCCCTTACATGGTATGTGTGGACAGGGTTATCACGGTGGATACTTCTTAATAATCATTTCAGTTAACATTTGGTCACATTTCAAATGGCCAAAGGATGTATTTACATTATGATCAAATGTGAGAGAGATCAGACAAGATTCAGATACATTTCTTTCACTAAAGCGATTTGATTTAGGCATTGTCTTAGCCCCTTCCTAGTCGATATGGTAATCAAAAGCAGCTTTATGTTGAAATAAGCTGTTGTTTTGTTGGACTAACACTAACACTATACTTATGTTGTGAGATCCTGGTCTTCAAGTCTTTCTCTGATTGTCTGGTATGAAACTGGTTACAGTCCTTACATGGGACTTTATAAACAACTCCTGTATTATTTGATGGACCATTTTGAATGAAGGCTTTCTTGATGGTGTTGTCATATTTGAATACTACTTGTACATTAAGTTTTTTGAGAATGTGAACATATTTGAGAAACCTCTCATGGAGTGGAAGAACAAAGGTTCTTTGGTAACTTTGACGTTCTGGCTTATCATTTTGGCCACAATAGAAACGTTTGCTTGCTGTATTCTGACACTGGTGCTGGATATCTATTGGGTATCTTAGCTTCTGTTTTGGGCCGTGGTCAGGCTTGGTCGCAGCCCCACCATCAAAAACTGGTCAAACCTGGTCGTGGTTTCGCCGTTAAGACCAGATCAGGCCTGGTCGTGGTCCAGCAGTGAAGCCCTGGCCAAGCTTGGTCGCGTCTTCGCCGTCAAGACCAGGCCAGGCTTGACCTTGACCCCCAGCTGTCAAGACCAGGTCAGGCGTGACCTTGACCCCCCCCCCGCTATCAACGATCTCTTGTCGTATATGATAACGAAATGTCCCTCAAAAATTTTCCCTCCTTGCCGGAGTTATTCGAGCGGCTGCTCGCCGACGTCTGTGTCCTGTGGAGGAGGAGGAGATCACGGCAACGTCTATTGGTGGCAGTCCCTCACAAGACGACCATCAGGGCTCCCGCTGCTGTACGTGTGAACGTATATGTGAGATTTTTTGATTAAGAATGAACTAATTCATATTGTCGCACCAGTTTAAATCAAAGGCCTCCTCGGTGTCAATTATGGACTGGTGAGGGCCGGAATACACCCCTAGGAGCTGCCAATCACTCAAACCAAAGCGTGTGTGTTAGCTTCAGAACCTCGGCTTGTGATCCGTGCAGCGTATGTGCTCTGGTGATGACAAGCCCCTGGCTGGGGTGAAAATTGGATTTCCGCCAATACCTTCACCGTCATTTACTGGGGACACTTTACTCTCAGCTGCCGTTTTATCTTCACCCAACTCTTCCTCTTCATCACGTACGCGTACGGTGGACACTGGACGCTCCCGACGTAAGGAAGTTTAAACTCATTCCATCAGATGGGGGTTCGAAAGGATGACCCTCACCTTCCCACCTGGCCTCTTCCAGTGGTGTGCTGAGAGGTCGGTAATCAGTCCACTTCGAGCATTCCTTACATACGGCATCTGGATGGTCGAGGATCCCAGGTGTAGGCACTGGAGAACCCATTCCAAATCCTCTCTCTCTCTCTCTCTCTCTCTCTCTCTCTCTCTCTCTCTCTCTCTCTCTCTCTCTCTCTCTCTCTCTCTCTCTGAATCCACCTAAGTGTGAGGGAGAGCCTCCCTTTCCCATCACAATCCCAGTGGCCCGCCAGGTGTCGTCTCCTGGCTCACCTGGCCACTGAACACCTGCCTGGAGGAGGAGGAGGAGGCGGAGGAGGAGCGTCACACGAGTGGAAAATAGAACCCTGCTACACACAGGCGATGCTGATGGTGTCCTGTTGCCTTCTAGACTAACGTACATGTTGGAGGTGCTCCTTCCTCTACCAGAGGCACACGAACTCAGTTCATGAAGACATCGAACTCAGCTTTCAGTTATCAAGACCTTTGAACCTTCGGCTGAGGGAACTTCCAATGTAAAAAGAGGACAACAAAGATGGGGCAAGAATTAAGAAAAATTACATGGAAAGCTTATAGGCTATAGGTCTATGCACTTTGGAAGAGAGAAGAGCAAAGGCGAACCTGATCATAACCTATTTGTTCTGGGGCCAGCTTGATGACGTAGACAGTCAGCAATCCTTCGTAAGATGTGAGGATACAACATCCAGATGCCTTGCTGTGAAATCATACAAGACGTGTTAGGAAAAAATTAAGGTCCCTAAGGTAAGGTAGATAGAAGTCTACCGCTGTATTCCTTGCGTGTTGCAGATGGCGACTAAGAGGAGTCGGAAAGCGGGTGGCTAGAGCCTCTCCCTCTTCATACATTTCAATTTCTGAAAAGAAAGAAGATAAGACGGAGCCAAACGAGGAGTGCTCCTTTCTCCTCGCAGGCTCTAGCTAGGGGTGTCTAAATGCGTGTAGATGTAACCAAGATAGGACAGGAGAAATAGGTATTATATTTGATGAAAAGAGCCTAGATGTTCTGGCTCTGAGTGAGACAAAGCTCATCGATGAAGGTGAAGAATAGTTTGGAAATGTCTTAGAGTTTAAAGGGAGAGCTGGTGGGCAGAGGAAGAGCTAAGGAAGGGGTAGCACTACTGCTCAAGCAGGAGTTGTGGGAATGTGTGAAAGAGTATAGGGAAGTGAGGCTCCAGACTGAAGTGAGTAAAAATGGAAGTAGGATGCGGGTCATGGGTAATCAGTCAGCGCTTATTCACCTGACCATGACAAGAAGGATCATGAGAGGCTAGTGTTAGGGGAGCAGCTGAGTGAGTATGCCTGCAGTTTTGACGCTAGAGATTGGGTATTAGTGATATGTGATATAAATGAATGAGTATTGTGGCGGCTTGAGGGACATGGGGTATCCGGTGAGGTGAATAAGAATTGTGAACAGCTTCTGCTGGAGTTGTGTGCTGAAAGAGTGCTGGTGATTGGGAATACCTGGTCTAAAACTAGGGACATACGTAACTATACTTGGGTTGGTAGGAAAGGTGGTCTGCGTCCATTATTGGATTACATACTAGTTGATAGCAGTGCAAAAGAGAGACTCTTGGATGTGAATGTATTGAGAGGGCAGCTCGCGGCGGATGTCTGATCATTACTTTGTGAAGAAAGGGCAGAAGATTTGTAGAGGTTTTCTGAAAAGAGGCAATGATATGAGAGTGAGAGAAGGGTAGCAAATGGAAGTGGGCTTGGGAAAGACATGTATGATGAAATACCAGGTGAGATTAGATGGTCAATAGAAAAAGGTGAAAGTACACGAGACAAGGGGAGTGGGCGGGGAATGGGAGGTATTTAGGGAAGCAGTGCTAGCATGTGCAAGATAAGTGTGTGGCATGCGGAAGGTGGGAGGTGTGCAAGTGGCTTAGGATGACAAAGTCAAGTTGCTAGTGGAAGAGAAAAGCGAGATGTACAGGCGATACTTACAAGGAAGTTGTGCAGATGATCGGAACATGTACAAGAGAAACCTGCAGAAGGTCAAAAGTAAAGTGCACAGGTTGAAAAAGAGGGCAAATGAGTTGGTTGTGAGTGAGTATCAGTAAACTTCAGTGAGAATGAAATGTTTTGGTTGGAGGTTAAAAAGTTTGAGAAAAACAAGAGAACAAATGGGAACATCAGTGAAGAGGGCAGATGGGGTAGTGGTAACAGGTGGTGATGAGGTGAAGGAAGACGGAGTGAGTATTTTGAGGGACTGTTGAATGTGTTTGATAATAGGGTGGCAGATGTAGGGTGTTTGGGTTTGGGTGGTGTGCGAAGTGAGAGAGTCATGGAAAGTGATTTGGTTAAGAGAGAGGAGTTAGTTAACCTTTGCACAAGAGGAAATGTGGCAAGATGGTCGAAGTGAATGGTTTGCAGTTGAATTTCTTAAGAAAGGGGTTGACTGTGTTGTCGATTGCCTAGTTAAAATTTACATTGTATGTGTGAATCAGTGTGAGGTGCCTGAAGGTTGGCGAAACGCATGTATAGTGCCATTGTTTAATGGCAAGGGGGATATGGGGATTGTTCAACCTACTGGGATATAAGTCTGTTGTATGTAGCTAGTAAATTGTATGGAAATGTATTGATAAAGAGGGTAAAGGCATGTACAGAACATCAGATCGGGGAGGAGCAGTGTGGTTTCAGGCGTGGTAGAGGATATGTGGATCAGGTGTCTGCTGTGAAGAATGCATGTGAGAAATACTCAGAGAAACAGAAGGATTTGTATGTTGCATTTAGGGATCTAGAGAGTAGTGAGAAGTTTCTATCAAGGGCATAAGGCCCGTGCACCAGTGGAGAGATAAGAGAGTGAGTGGATCTAGGTGAAGGGAGGCCTTTGGGAGTATTGTGTAACGTCACTATGCCTGCTTAATTTGTTTATGGACGGGGTGGTTAGGGAGGTAAATGCAAGGGTTTTGGAGAGAGGGGCGAGTATGCAGACTGGGGTACGGGAAGTGAGGCGGTTGTTATTTGTTGATGATACTTCACTGGTGGTAGATTTGAGTGAGAGACTGCAGAGGTTGGAGATTGGGTTTGGGAGAGTAAATGAAAGGAGGAAGTTATGAGAAAATATTGATAAAGACAAAGTTATCAAGTTTAGCAAGGGACCAGGTCAGTTGGGGGAGTAAGTTAGAATGGACCAATATTTGGAGGAAGTCAGTATTTGAGATATCTGAGAGTCAACATAGCAGCGACTAGAACCATGGAGGTGGAAGTGCGTCATAGGGTGGGTGAAGGGGTGAAGGGTCTGGGAACACTGAGGAATATGTGGAAAGAGATAGAGGTCGTTATACGGGAAGGCAATAATGGTTGAGTTGGCAAGTGGTAGTCACAGTGATGTTGTATGGTTGCGAGGCATGGGCGTTTTGGACGGAGGAGGGTGTGGATGGGTTGGAATGAAATATTTGAGGACAATATGTGATGTGAGGTAGTTTGATCGAGTAAGTAATGAAAGGGTGTGGTAACGGGAAGAGTGTGGTTGAGAGAGCTGAAGAGAGTGTGCTGAAATGTTTGAAATGTATGAAAGGAATGAGTGAGGAGAGGTTGACAAAGAAGATATATGTGTTAGAGGTGGGTGGAGACAAGGAGAACGGAGAGACCAAACTAGAGATGGAAGGATGGAGTGAAAAAAAGATTGTGTGATCATAGACTCAACCTGCAGGAGGGTGAGAGGCGTGCAAAGAACAGAGTGAAATGAAACGATGGAGTGTAAAGGGGCGACGTGATATCAACAAACTGACCGGCGCATGTGAAGAGGACGGGGCTTACCATGGAAAGACGTGTGGGGCTCGGTTGTGGTAAAGGCGCAGTGGCTTCAGTGTCATCTAGATGATGGATGTTACTATATGAGGCCTGTCCACGTATGTTCCTGGCATTGATTTGCGGAAAATGACAAAATAGTTGCTAATAAGACACGCCTGTGCCATGTACTGGAGGTCTGGCATTGTGCCGTCATTCGTCTACAGAATCATAAACTTCAACTGATAATTACTGTACTGCCACACTTTTACAACGCTACGTTTTCATAAGCACATACCTCCACCCTCCATGTCTCGGCACTGTTACGCCTTTGCCATCACTTCAACAGTGCCACATACCTCCAACCACCATACATCACCAGTGCCACACCTCCAACCATCACACATCATTAGTGCCACATCTCCGACAATCACACAGCAGCAGTGCCACACTTGTGACCAACACATATCAATAGTATCATACCTCCTACCACCACTTATCAACAGTGCCACATCTCTACACATCAGCAGTGCCACACCTCCATCTATCACAGCTCAGCAGTGTCACACGTCTAATCACTGCACCTCAACTACCACACATACAGCAGTGCCATACCTCCATCCACCACACATACAGCAGTGCCATACCTCCATCCACCACACATACAACAGTGCCATACCTCCATCCACCACACATACAACAGTGCCATACTTCCATCCACCACACATACAACAGTGCCATACCTCCATCCACCACACATACAACAGTGCCATACTTCCATCCACCACACATACAACAGTGCCATACCTCCATCCACCACACATACAACATTGCCATACCTCCATCCACCACACATACAACAGTGCCACAACACCAACCCCCCTCACAACTCAGCAGTGGCACACTCCCAACACCAACTCATCTCCAACCACTAAGCCTCAGTAGAGCCTTACCCTCTTCCCTCCTATCCCAGGAGGTCTAAGCTACGGTAATTCAGTATATAGGGAGCTGGAGGCTTTTGATGCACTGTCTTAAGTTATTAGCCCAAGATCTCAACGCGCTAAGAGGAGGGAAGGTCTGTAGGGAGACACGCGCGCCCGCCTACCACCACATGAGGTGCCCACTCCTGGAACATTATTCTCTCTCTCTCTCTCTCTCTCTCTCTCTCTCTCTCTCTCTCTCTCTCTCTCTCTCTCTCTCTCTCTCTCTCTCTCTCTCTCTCTCTCTCTCTCTCTCTCTCTCTCTCTCTCTCTCTCTCTCTCTCTCTCTCTCTCTCTCTCTCTCTCTCTCTCTCTCTCTCTCTCTCTCATCGACAGCTTGAACGACAAATGTGGAAGACTTTGCAGGTGTGTTTGACAATGTGGAGGTAGAATTGTAGTCGTGGGGTACTGTAGAGATGTGAGGTGTGACACTGTACATATGTAGCATCTTCGAGACTTGAAACTGTAGAGATTTGACAATAAAAGACATGTAGTATTACAGTAATGCGGCATTGTAGAAATGTAGCATTGCTGAGATTTCTCAGTGTAAAGAAGTGGCACTGTGAATATGTTGCAGTGTAATATAGAATTAAAAGAACTTGGCACAGCAGAGAAATGAGAGTGTACAGATGTGGCACTTGAGCTATACAGCACTGTAGAGGTGGATGACGGTAGAGATTTGGCAAGTAGAGACGTCACCTGTAAAGATGTGGCACTGTAGAGGTGTGGCACTGTAGAGGTGTGGCACTGTAAAGGTGTGGCACTGTAAAGGTGTGGCACTGTAGACGTGTAGTAAGTAATGTTGTGAGATGCTTTAGAGACTTGGCACTGTAAAGATAAAGGCATTGTAGAAGGTGGCACTCTAAATGTGTCACTGTAGAGATGTGACACTGTACGAACGTGTCACTGTATAGATGTATCACTGTAGAGATGAGGCACTATAAATATGTAGCACTGTAGAGATGTAGGTGTGCAAGAAAGTTAAGCTCTGAAGATAGGGCACTTACAGATGTGGCACTACAGATGTGGCACTACCGGGATGTGGCACCGTAGAGGTGTTTTATGCTATAGAAAATCATCTATAGATGTGCCAATACAGACATGTAGCACCTGTAGAGACGACGTGACACTGTAGAGGTGTGTGTGTGTGTATGTGTGTGTGTGTGTGTGTGTGTTGTGTGTGTGTGTGTGTGTGTGTGTGTGTGTGTGTGTGCCACTGCAAAAAAATGTAGATGTACTTAGGTGTCGGCTTAAAGGTGCGGTGGTGCTGTTGTGAAGGCGTCTGTCCAACTTCGTTCGTCACTGTGGAGTTGTGGCGCAGCAGATGTCCGGCTGGGGTGGAAGGTTAATATGTAAGATGGTGTAGGACTACTGTACTGTGGAAGGGAAGGAGGCGAAGACGATGGAAGGGTTTTCCCCTGTCATTCCATCTGATTACTGGTTGGATCTCGGTCTCCGGCTGTCTCGTGTGATAGCCCATGTGGTGGGAGGACGACCCTCCCTCACTCCCTCGCCTCAAACACCTTATTAATGTTAAGGTTCCTTCATCAAGGGGATGGTGGTGACCTTGTCTAGTTCCTCCTGCTGGAGGGATGGCGATATGGTCCGGTTCCTCCGACACTAGTGGTGGTGATGGTGTCCAGCTGCTCTTGTGGTAGTGGTGATGACCTTGTCTGGCTCCTGCAGGAGGGTTAAAAACGTGATCTCGTCTGGCTTCTCCATCACGGGTGCTGGTATATATAAATATATATATATATATGAATATATATATATAACATACAAACCTCCAACAGCCAGGATCGAACCCGGGACCCCTGTGCAACAGGCGGGAGCGCTACCGCTAGGCTATGGGCCTATAGCCTAGCGGTAGCATTCCCGCCTGTTACACAGGGGTCCCGGGTTCGATCCTGGCTGTTGGAGGTTTGTATGTTCTATGAAGGTGCGCGTTCATATGCATTTTGTTCGTATATATATATATATATATATATATATATATATATATATATATATATTTTTTTTTTTTTTTTTTTTTTTTTTATACTTTGTCGCTGTCTCCCGCGTTTGCGAGGTAGCGCAAGGAAACAGACGAAAGAAATGGCCCAACCCCCCCCCCCCATACACATGTACATACGTCCACACACGCAAATATACATACCTACACAGCTTTCCATGGTTTACCCCAGACGCTTCACATGCACTTGATTCAATCCACTGACAGCACGTCAACCCCTGTATACCACATCGCTCCAATTCACTCTATTCCTTGCCCTCCTTTCACCCTCCTGCATGTTCAGGCCCCGATCACACAAAATCTTTTTCACTCCATCTTTCCACCTCCAATTTGGTCTCCCTCTTCTCCTCGTTCCCTCCACCTCCGACACATATATCCTCTTGGTCAATCTTTCCTCACTCATTCTCTCCATGTGCCCAAACCATTTCAAAACACCCTCTTCTGCTCTCTCAACCACGCTCTTTTTATTTCCACACATCTCTCTTACCCTTACGTTACTTACTCGATCAAACCACCTCACACCACACATTGTCCTCAAACATCTCATTTCCAGCACATCCATCCTCCTGCGCACATCTCTACCCATAGCCCACGCCTCGCAACCATGCAACATTGTTGGAACCACTATTCCTTCAAACATACCCATTTTTGCTTTCCGAGATAATGTTCTCGACTTCCACACATTTTTCAAGGCTCCCAAAATTTTCGCCCCCTCCCCCACCCTATGATCCACTTCCGCTTCCATGGTTCCATCCGCTGACAGATCCACTCCCAGATATCTAAAACACTTCACTTCCTCCAGTTTTTCTCCATTCAAACTCACCTCCCAATTGACTTGACCCTCACCCCTACTGTACCTAATAACCTTGCTCTTATTCATATATATATATATATATATATATATATGTATATATATATATATATATATATATATATATCCCTATGATCATTCAAAGGAGAGATAGGTAGTATGTTTGAGGAAAGGAACCTGGATGTTTTGGCTCTGAGTGAAACGAAGCTCAAGGGTAAAGGGGAAGAGTGGTTTGGAAATGTCTGGGGAGTGAAGTCAGGGGTTAGTGAGAGGACAAGAGCAAGGGAAGGAGTAGCAATACTCCTGAAACAGGAGTTGTGGGAGTATGTGATAGAATGTAAGAAAGTAAATTCTCGATTAATATGGGTAAAATTGAAAGTTGATGGAGAGAGGTGGGTGATTATTGGTGCATATGCACCTGGGCATGAGAAGAAAGATCATGAGAGGCAAGTGTTTTGGGAGCAGCTGAATGAGTGTGTTAGCGGTTTTGATGCACGAGACCGGGTTATAGTGATGGGTGATTTGAATGCAAAGGTGAGTAATGTGGCAGTTGAGGGAATAATTGGTATGCATGGGGTGTTCAGTGTTGTAAATGGAAATGGTGAAGAGCTTGTAGATTTATGTGCTGAAAAAGGACTGATGATTGGGAATACCTGGTTTAAAAAGCGAGATATACATAAGAATACTTATGTAAGTAGGAGAGATGGCCAGAGAGCGTTATTGGATTACGTGTTAATTGACAGGCGTGCGAAAGAGAGACTTTTGGATGTTAATGTGCTGAGAGGTGCAACTGGAGGGATGTCTGATCATTATCTTGTGGAGGCTAAGGTGAAGATTGGTATGGGTTTTCAGAAAAGAGGAGTGAATGTTGGGGTGAAGAAGGTGGTGAGAGTAAGTGAGCTTGGGAAGGAGACCTGTGTGGGGAAGTACCAGGAGAGACTGTGTACAGAATGGAAAAAGGTGAGAACAATGGAAGTAAGGGGAGTCGGGGAGGAATGGGATGTATTTAGGGAATCAGTGATGGATTGCGCAAAAGATGCTTGTGGCATGAGAAGAGTGGGAGGTGGGCTGTTTAGAAAGGGTAGTGAGTGGTGGGATGAAGAAGTAAGAGTATTAGTGAAAGAGAAGAGAGAGGCATTTGGACGATTTTTGCAGGGAAAAAATGCAATTGAGTGGGAGAAGTATAAAAGAAAGAGACAGGAGGTCAAGAGAAAGGTGCAAGAGGTGAAAAAAAGGGCAAATGAGAGTTGGGGTGAGAGACTATCAGTAAATTTTAGGGAGAATAAAAAGATGTTCTGGAAGGAGGTAAATAGGGTGCGTAAGACAAGGGAGCAGGTGGGAACTTCAGTGAAGGGCGTAAATGGGGAGGTGATAACAAGTAGCGGTGATGTGAGAAGGAGATGGAATGAGTATTTTGAAGGTTTGTTGAATGTGTCTGATGACAGAGTGGCAGATATAGGGTGTTTTGGTCGAGGTGGTGTGCAAAGTGAGAGGGTTGGGGAAAATGATTTGATAAACAGAGAAGAGGTAGTAAAAGCTTTGCGGAAGATGAAAGCCGGCAAGGCAGCAGGTTTGGATGGTATTGCAGTGGAATTTATTAAGAAAGGGGGTGGCTGTATTGTTGACTGGTTGGTAAGGTTATTTAATGTATGTATGACTCATGGTGAGGTGCCTGAGGATTGGCGGAATGCGTGCATAGTGCCATTGTACAAAGGCAAAGGGGATAAGAGTGAGTGCTCAAATTACAGAGGTATAAGTTTGTTGAGTATTCCTGGTAAATTATATGGGAGGGTATTGATTGAGAGGGTGAAGGCATGTACAGAGCATCAGATTGGGGAAGAGCAGTGCGGTTTCAGAAGTGGTAGAGGATGTGTGGATCAGGTGTTTGCTTTGAAGAATGTATGTGAGAAATACTTAGAAAAGCAAATGGATTTGTATGTAGCATTTATGGATCTGGAGAAGGCATATGATAGAGTTGATAGAGATGCTCTGTGGAAGGTATTAAGAATATATGGTGTGGGAGGCAAGTTGTTAGAAGCAGTGAAAAGTTTTTATCGAGGATGTAAGGCATGTGTACGTGTAGGAAGAGAGGAAAGTGATTGGTTCTCAGTGAATGTAGGTTTGCGGCAGGGGTGTGTGATGTCTCCATGGTTGTTTAATTTGTTTATGGATGGGGTTGTAAAGGAGGTAAATGCAAGAGTCCTGGAAAGAGGGGCAAGTATGAAGTCTGTTGGGGATGAGAGAGCTTGGGAAGTGAGTCAATTGTTGTTCGCTGATGATACAGCGCTGGTGGCTGATTCATGTGAGAAACTGCAGAAGCTGGTGACTGAGTTTGGTAAAGTGTGTGGAAGAAGAAAGTTGAGAGTAAATGTGAATAAGAGCAAGGTTATTAGGTACAGTAGGGGTGAGGGTCAAGTCAATTGGGAGGTGAGTTTGAATGGAGAAAAACTGGAGGAAGTGAAGTGTTTTAGATATCTGGGAGTGGATCTGTCAGCGGATGGAACCATGGAAGCGGAAGTGGATCATAGGGTGGGGGAGGGGGCGAAAATTTTGGGAGCCTTGAAAAATGTGTGGAAGTCGAGAACATTATCTCGGAAAGCAAAAATGGGTATGTTTGAGGGAATAGTGGTTCCAACAATGCTGTATGGTTGCGAGGCGTGGGCTATGGATAGAGTTGTGCGCAGGAGGATGGATGTGCTGGAAATGAGATGTTTGAGGACAATGTGTGGTGTGAGGTGGTTTGATCGAGTAAGTAACGTAAGGGTGAGAGAGATGTGTGGAAATAAAAAGAGCGTGGTCGAGAGAGCAGAAGAGGGTGTTTTGAAATGGTTTGGGCACATGGAGAGAATGAGTGAGGAGAGATTGACCAAGAGGATATATGTGTCGGAGGTGGAGGGAACGAGGAGAAGAGGGAGACCAAATTGGAGGTGGAAAGATGGAGTGAAAAAGATTTTGTGTGATCGGGGCCTGAACATGCAGGAGGGTGAAAGGAGGGCAAGAAATAGAGTGAATTGGAGTCATGTGGTATACAGGGGTTGACGTGCTGTCAGTGGATTGAAGCAAGGCATGTGAAGCGTCTGGGGTAAACCATGGAAAGCTGTGTAGGTATGTATATTTGCGTGTCTGGACGTGTGTATGTACATGTGTATGGGGGGGGGGGGGTTGGGCCATTTCTTTCGTCTGTTTCCTTGCGCTACCTCGCAAACGCGGGAGACAGCGACAAAGTATAAAAAAAAAAAAAAAAAAAAAAAAAAAAAATCCCTATGAGTCCACTGGGAAAATGAAACACGATAATGTTTCATTTTCCCCGTGGACTCATGGGAATATCTCGATCACGCGCAAAATTGTGATCCTTTCCAATATATATATATATATATATATATATATATATATATATATATATATATATATATATATATATATATATATATAAACAGTTGTGATACGTATATATAAGCAGGAGTGATGAGTTTGCCAGTGTCGCCTGCATAAATGGTGATCTTGTCTGTCCTTTGGGGGTGATGTTGACCTTGTCCGGCCTCTCATTATCAAATGATGAGCTTGTTTGGCCCCTTCTGCAGGAGTGATGGCTCCGCCAAGCGTCTCCTGAGGAGAGGGGGTGATCCTGTATGGCTTCTGCCGCTTGTCTCCTCCTCCTCTTCCACACAGAGGAGGATGACCTTGTCTGGCTTCTCCTCCAGACGGGGGCGGTCCCATCACCTCCCCGTGTGTGTGTTCGTCGTGCCTGAGCGGCCTCCCAGTTACACCCAGGATGGACGTGAGGACGGCCTCCGCACTATGTCATCTGCAGCACCCGCCGCCGCGCCATAACTTACCGAAATCCTGCAGTGTGAGGCTGGAGGCGGCAGCGGTGTGGCGCAGACAGAGTGCTGCACATAACCATATATTGCGACTAGTGGCCAGGCCCCGCTCGTACACTCGGCCGCCGGATGCAGAGCGGCCCTTGTTAGTTCTGATATACTGTACTACTAAGATTTTACAAGTCAAGTCTCCTTGTTAGCCTGAGGTGTTCTGTTTCTATCCTCTTGGCTAGAGTTTGATCGCCTTTGGTAATCCTCTTTCCGGTGTTTAGTGGTCGACCTTGCTGGCTTCGGATCACCTATATATCTATGTCTTGTTTTAGTCGTATATAGACTAGCTCTGTGGCACCCCACCCTCCTCATGGGATGGCTGGTACGTTTTCATTCGTCAAGTCTCATTCAAGTTGCAGTATTCGACGACTGTGGTTCGACACAATGGCTTTTCATAAACTGTGAGGAATTATGAAAGCGGAGGGTCGAAGGTCCCTTGGGGGTTTAGAAGGTGAGGGTACGTACAGTTGTCTTGTGGGATGAGGAGGTTGTGTGGAGTGGGGAGTTGAGGGTACAGCTGTCGTGAGGGGTGGGGAGGTAAGCGTCTTGTGGGGTGGGGAGCAGAGGGTACAGCTGTGAGAGGTGGAGAGGTATGGGTACAGCTGTCTTGTGGGATGGGGAGCAGAGGGTACAGGTGTCGTTCGGGGTGGGGAGCTGAGGGTACAGGTGTCGTTCGGGGTGGGGAGATAAGGGTACAACTATCTTGTGGGGTGGGGGGTTAAGGGTACAGCTGTCTTGTGGGATCAGGGAGTGAGGGTACAGCTGTCCGGTGGGATAAGGAGATGAGAATACAGCTGTCTTGTCGTGAATCCAGAGGTGAGTGGCACAGTGTGGATGTCAAAAGTGTGGATGTCAGGAGTGTGGAGGGGAGGAGTGTGGATGTCAGGAGTGGGGAGGGCAGGAGTGTGGAGGGGGGAGTGTGAAGGGGAGGAGTGTGGAAGGGAGGAGTGTGGATGTCGGGAGTGTGGAGGGGAGGAGTGTGGAGAGCAGGAGTGTGGAGGGGAGGAGTGTGGAGGGGAGGAGTGTGGATGTCGGGAGTGAAGAGGGAAGGAGTGTGGAGGGGAGGAGCGTGGAGGGGAGGAGTGTGGAGGGGAGGAGTGTGGAGGGGAGGCCAGCAGTGGGGAGCTCAGGACTTGTGATGCATGACGTGGTCGAGCGCTGAGGTCATCTCCGCCCGCCTGGATTGACCGACCACTCACGGGGACCCCGACCAGTTCTGCTGGAAGGCACCGCCTCCCTCACTATCACCCACAACCTCCCTCACTATCACCCACGACCTCCCTCACTATCACCCACGACCTCCCTCACTATCACCCACGACCTCCCTCACTATCACCCACGACCTCCCTCACTATCACCCACGACCCATGTCACTATCACTCGCGACCTCCCTCACTATCACCCACGACTCATGTCACTATCACCCACGACCTCCCTCCCTATCACCCACGACCAATGTCACTATCACCCACGACCTCACTCACTATCACCCACCACCTCCCTCACTATCACCCACGACCCATGTCACTATCACCCACGACCTCCCTCATTATCACCCACGACCTCCCTCACTATCACCCACGACCCATGTCACTATCACCCACGACCTCCCTCACTATCACCCACGACCTCCCTCACTATCACCCACGACCCATGTCACTATCACCCACGACCTCCCTCACTATCACCCACGACCCACGTCAATATCACCCACGACCCACGTCACTATATCACCCACGACCCACGTCACTATCACCCACGACCCACGTTCTTTTTTTTTTTTACCAAATGGCGTCCTAGCTTCGTCTCTTCGATGTATATCAAGTGACTGTTATATTTCTCTCTTGTGTCTCCCCTGATGATGTGATTATTACACGAAAGTGCACTTGGGAACTTTTCCTTTCATTTTCCCCGTGGACTCATAGGAATATATATATATATATATATATATATATATATATATATATATATATATATATATATATATATATATATATATATATATATATATATGTATATATATATATATATATATATATATATATATATATATATATATATATATATATATATATATATATATATATATATATATATATATATATATATATATAAGAGGCATAAAAGACACATAAATTGAGATGGCCGAGGGCAGAATTCTCTTAAAGTTAAGAGCCACGTTAAGTTCCAAAGTTAAAAACCTTATTTCAAAGGATATGTTCATCGAACTAGAGTTAATGTCTTGTGCCATTCAACTGGCTACACGCTCGGGAGGAACTGTATGAAGTGCCATAGGATGAGTCAGGTTAGGTCTCTTGAGGGACGCCAAGACGTAGGGGGAACCATAACGTAGAGGAACAGATCGCAGACCAGTCAATTATTTGGACGCTGGGGAACGGCTACGTCGTGTTTCATGACGGACGGATGACGGATGGACGACACACGACGGACCAATGGACGAAGGACGGACGGACGACGGGCGGATGACGGATGGACGACAGACAGATAACGGACGGATGACGGATGGACGACGGATGGATGGACGACGGACGGAAGACGGGCGGACGACGGGCGGACGACGGACGGACGATGGACTGATGACGGATGGACGACGGACGGATAACGGACGGATGACGGATGGACGACGGATGGACGACGGATGGACGATGGACAAACAACGGAAGAACGACTGAAGAACGGTGGACGGACGATGGACGGACGGACGACAGACGATGGTAACAGACTAGAATTATCACCAGAAGTCAGCCATGCTAAACCCCTTCCACCCAGGCGACACAGGTGATGGAAATGTTAGCACCTGCGATAAAACCCAGACAAGTGATTCACAAATGTTGACAAACTATGTAAGCCACCTTTACGAACGAAGCATAGAAAAATGAGACATAGAAATGTCAAACTGGAAGCTGTGCTGGCGTTTTGATAGCTCAATGAACATAGACCTTATAGAGACCAGTGAACAGAACTCTTATATATATATCTTATTATCACAAAATATTACAAGAACCATCGATACATATGTGCCATGTAGTTAAATTTTGATATGAATTTCCCATACTAGTTTCACATTCCACATCAATATTTTTCTGTAGCTCACATTTGTTGCAGAAATCCTTTCAAACGCATTTTCATCACCATCATCACCAAGAAACCCCAGACGTATGTTGCTCGCGAACCAAGAGTTCAACAACACCAATTAGTCATACGAGACTGGAACACGTCTCTTGTTATGTTGTTCCTCTTAGGTCATCTGCCGAGGTCACCTAAGGTCATTTCGAGGGGGGGGGGGGGGGTTTGTACCTCGAACCCCTTCTACCTCCAGAACGAATGGAATCTGAGGAGAATAGAATATAGTCACACAACCTCCGTGGTTAACGAGCCTCCGTAGTGTAGTGGTTAACGAGCCTCCGTGGTGTAGTGGTTAACGAACCTCCGTGGTGTAGTGGTTAACGAACCTCCGTGGTGTAGTGGTTAACGAACCTCCGTGGTGTAGTAGGTAACGAACCTCCGTGGTGTAGTGGTTAACGAACCTCCGTGGTGTAGTGGTTAACGAACCTCCGTGGTGTAGTGGTTAACGAACCTCCGTGGTGTAGTAGGTAACGAACCTCCGTGGTGTAGTGGTTAACGAACCTCCGTGGTGTAGTGGTTAACGAACCTCCGTGGTGTAGTGGGTAACGAACCTCCGTGGTGTAGTGGGTAACGAACCTCCGTGGTGTAGTGGTTAACGAACCTCCGTGGTGTAGCGGTTAGCGTTGCTGACCATCACGCACACACGGGCAGCCTGAGACCAAAATCCCGACAGGTTAGAATCGCGTCACTGCAACATGGTCCACAGTCCACCCAGCTGTTCATCCCCCCCTCCCTAAGAAATGGTCGACATAAGCTATTGGTGTGTGTGTGTGTGTGTGTGTGTGTGTGTGTGTGTGTGTGTGTGTGTGATCTGGAAATCCATTCTCTCTCTCTCTCTCTCTCTCTCTCTCTCTCTCTCTCTCTCTCTCTCTCTCTCTCTCTCTCTCTCTCTCTCTCTCTCTCTCTCTCTCTCTCTCTCTCTCTCTCTCTCTCTCTCTCTAGCTCTTCTGGGGGGGTTTAACCACATCAACACAGGCCATGTCTGGCATTACCTGTGGCCACGATGGTCCACGTCCCTCATGGCATCAGCCACTGGAAGAGAATACGTGCATACACGTACCCAACTCCTGATGAAGGGGTGTGAGTGGCTGTCAGAACCATGGGTTGATGTGCAAGACCAAGTTCCTCAAGAAGACAGAGAGGGAGGGTGTGTCTGGAGGTCGAGTGTGACCCTCGGTCATTTACAGAGAGATGGTTTCTTGATGACCATGACCTGATAACCTGTGAGGAGGAGGAGGTCGTCAGAGCAAGACTTGGTGAAAAAAGTTGTTGGGCTTCTATTTTTGAACAGTTCTACACCCATGGCTACTTGTAGGTACGACCTCTTTATATACTATTTGACATTTCATCCCTGTTTTCTATGGCATTCATTAATTACTCTGTTCTCTTCTTTCCAACACTTGTCGTGTGTGGAGCAAGGCAGACACACACACAGTCAGGGGGATAGCTGACATTGCTGCTTCTTCTACAGAGCAAGACTGCGTCTCGGTCTTAAGGTAAGGGTGTTAGAACCTGCTGTAGGTGGCAGGGGAGGAGGAGGTGGTGTAGGTGGCCGTGGAGGAGGAGCTGGTGTAGGTGGCCGGAGTGAAGGAGGAGCTGGTGTAGGTGGCAGGGTTGGAGGAGTAGCTGGTGTAGGTGGCCAGGTTGGAGGAGGAGCTGGTGTAGGTGGCCGTGGAGGAGGAGCTGGTGTAGGTGGCCGGGGTGGAGCTGGTGTAGGTGGCCGTGGAGGAGTAGCTGGTGTAGGTGGCCGGGGTGGAGGAGTAACTGGTGTAGGTGGCCGGAGTGAAGGAGGAGCTGATGTAGGTGGCCATGGAGGAGGAGCTGGTGTAGGTGGCAGGGTTGGAGGAATAGCTGGTGTAGGTGGCCGTGGAGGAGTAGCTGGTGTAGGTGGCCGGGGTGGAGGAGTAACTGGTGTAGGTGGCCGGAGTGAAGGAGGAGCCGGTGTAGGTGGCAGGGTTGGAGGAGTCGCTGGTGTAGGTGGCCAGGTTGGAGGAGGAGCTGGTGTAGGTGGCCGGAGTGAAGGAGGAGCTGGTGTAGGTGGCCGGAGCGGAGTAGTAACTGGTGTAGGTGACCGGAGTGGAGCTGGTGTAGATGACTGGAGTGGAGGAGGAGCTGATGTAGGTGGACGGGGCGGAGTGGAGGAGTAGCTAGTGCTGGAGCCTTGTACCTCAGTCCAGCCAATCTTTATCCCATCAAAATGCCTCACCCAGGAACCTGCCAGTGTTTCCTCGCCCCACTAATTGGTCGTCTCATAACCCCTGAGAGAGTGTGGGGTTGAGGGAGTGAGAGAGGAGGAGGAGCAGGAGGAGGAGGAGACCTAATCACTCACAGTGTAAACGCCTGACCTCGACGCCCCTGGACTTGATCACGCTCGCCGGCCTCCTGCTGGACGCACTCTCGGAACAGGTCTTTTATACAACGAGATGTTTACTCAATGAATATATATTTGATTATAGATATAGCTGATGATATACTAGATATAGCAGACGATATGCTAGATATAGCAGACGATACACTAGGTATAGCAGACGATATGCTAGATATAGCAGACGATACACTAGATATAACAGAGGATATACTAGCTATAACAGACAATATGCTAGATATAGCAGACGATATATATAGATATAGCAGACGATACACTAGGAATAGCAGAGGATATACTAGCTATAACAGACAATATGCTAGATATAGCAGACGATACACTAGATGTAGCAGACGATATACTAGATATAACAGACAATATGCTAGATATAGCAGACGGTATACTAGATGTAGCAGACGATATACTAGATATAGCAGACGATATACTAGACATAGCAGACGATATACTAGATATAGCAGACGATATACTAGATATAGCACACGAAATACTAGATATACTAGATATAGCAGAGGATGAACGTCCCTGGTTTCCCACTACAAGACTGAGTCTTGCGGAATGCATTAGAGACAAACAAATATTCCTGAAGACAACAATATTCTTAGAATATTCTTGTTTATTCCATAGGCGAATACAGCCTTTCTAATCATCAAATTCAGCAAATCCATAAAACTGGCTCCGTTGTGATCACAAAGAGTTTGCCATATTGGCCTCAGAAGTTTGTGTTGTAAAAGTTGTGAAGAACTGGTTGTTATGAGGTTGTAACAACAGGAAGGGGCGTGACAATAACCGAGCTGTAACACACGAGTACACTGTGACAGTACAGAGGTCGTGACAGTGGTTAACTTTGAGCCATCCAGAGAGTAACAATCAAAACAGCAGGTTTTTTTTGTATCTTTTTTTTTTGAAGCACTTCCCTCGACTTAACAGGGTCGAGGGCTGGCTGGTTGGCTGGCTCGGACAACCAGAGCTCTTTGGCCCAACCAACACAGCGCTCTCTCTCTCTCTCTCTCTCTCTCTCTCTCTCTCTCTCTCTCTCTCTCTCTCTCTCTCTCTCTCTCTCTCAGAAAGAATTCTCTGAGACGCCATGCTCTTACCTTCATGAGCCATGCTAGGCTAAGCGCCCCCCGGCCTATGGAGGCCGGATTTTTTTTTTTTGTGTGTGTGTGTGTGTGGTGAGAGAGAGAGAGAGAGAGAGAGAGAGAGAGAGAGAGAGAGAGAGAGAGAGAGAGAGAGAGAGAGAGAGAGAGAGAGAGAGAGAGAGAGAGAGAGAGAGAGAGAGAGAGAGAGAGAGAGAGAGAGAGAGAGAGAGAGACCATTATATGAAGACTTCATAATAGTCGTAGTGGCGTTGTGAGGTGTCCCGTGTGAACCTCTGGGACACGTTTCCTTTGTGTGTGTGTATATATATATGTTTTTTTTTTTTTTTTTTTTTTTTTTTTATACTTTGTCGCTGTCTCCCGCGTTTGCGAGGTAGCGCAAGGAAACAGACGAAAGAAATGGCCCAACCCCCCCCCCCCCCATACACATGTACATACACACGTCCAGACACGCAAATATACATACCTACACAGCTTTCCATGGTTTACCCCAGACGCTTCACATGCCTTGCTTCAATCCACTGACAGCACGTCAACCCCTGTATACCACATGACTCCAATTCACTCTATTTCTTGCCCTCCTTTCACCCTCCTGCATGTTCAGGCCCCGATCACACAAAATCTTTTTCACTCCATCTTTCCACCTCCAATTTGGTCTCCCTCTTCTCCTCGTTCCCTCCACCTCCGACACATATATCCTCTTGGTCAATCTCTCCTCACTCATTCTCTCCATGTGCCCAAACCATTTCAAAACACCCTCTTCTGCTCTCTCGACCACGCTCTTTTTATTTCCACACATCTCTCTTACCCTTACGTTACTTACTCGATCAAACCACCTCACACCACACATTGTCCTCAAACATCTCATTTCCAGCACATCCATCCTCCTGCGCACATCTCTATCCATAGCCCACGCCTCGCAACCATACAGCATTGTTGGAACCACTATTCCCTCAAACATACCCATTTTTGCTTTCCGAGATAATGTTCTCGACTTCCACACATTTTTCAAGGCTCCCAAAATTTTCGCCCCCTCCCCCACCCTATGATCCACTTCCGCTTCCATGGTTCCATCCGCTGACAGATCCACTCCCAGATATCTAAAACACTTCACTTCCTCCAGTTTTTCTCCATTCAAACTCACCTCCCAATTGACTTGACCCTCACCCCTACTGTACCTAATAACCTTGCTCTTATTCACATTTACTCTCAACTTTCTTCTTCCACACACTTTACCAAACTCAGTCACCAGCTTCTGCAGTTTCTCACATGAATCAGCCACCAGCGCTGTATCATCAGCGAACAACAATTGACTCACTTCCCAAGCTCTCTCATCCCCAACAGACTTCATACTTGCCCCTCTTTCCAGGACTCTTGCATTCACCTCCTTTACAACCCCATCCATAAACAAATTAAACAACCATGGAGACATCACACACCCCTGCCGCAAACCTACATTCACTGAGAACCAATCACTTTCCTCTCTTCCTACACGTACACATGCCTTACATCCTCGATAAAAACTTTTCACTGCTTCTAACAACTTGCCTCCCACACCATATATTCTTAATACCTTCCACAGAGCATCTCTATCAACTCTATCATATGCCTTCTCCAGATCCATAAATGCTACATACAAATCCATTTGCTTTTCTAAGTATTTCTCACATACATTCTTCAAAGCAAACACCTGATCCACACATCCTCTACCACTTCTGAAACCGCACTGCTCTTCCCCAATCTGATGCTCTGTACATGCCTTCACCCTCTCAATCAATACCCTCCCATATAATTTACCAGGAATACTCAACAAACTTATACCTCTGTAATTTGAGCACTCACTCTTATCCCCTTTGCCTTTGTACAATGGCACTATGCACGCATTCCGCCAATCCTCAGGCACCTCACCATGAGTCATACATACATTAAATAACCTTACCAACCAGTCAACAATACAGTCACCCCCTTTCTTAATAAATTCCACTGCAATACCATCCAAACCTGCTGCCTTGCCGGCTTTCATCTTCCGCAAAGCTTTTACTACCTCTTCTCTGTTTATCAAATCATTTTCCCTAACCCTCTCACTTTGCACACCACCTCGACCAAAACACCCTATATCTGCCACTCTGTCATCAGACACATTCAACAAACCTTCAAAATACTCATTCCATCTCCTTCTCACATCACCGCTACTTGTTATCACCTCCCCATTTACGCCCTTCACTGAAGTTCCCATTTGCTCCCTTGTCTTACGCACCCTATTTACCTCCTTCCAGAACATCTTTTTATTCTCCCTAAAATTTACTGATAGTCTCTCACCCCAACTCTCATTTGCCCTTTTTTTCACCTCTTGCACCTTTCTCTTGACCTCCTGTCTCTTTCTTTTATACTTCTCCCACTCAATTGCATTTTTTCCCTGCAAAAATCGTCCAAATGCCTCTCTCTTCTCTTTCACTAATACTCTTACTTCTTCATCCCACCACTCACTACCCTTTCTAAACAGCCCACCTCCCACTCTTCTCATGCCACAAGCATCTTTTGCGCAATCCATCACTGATTCCCTAAATACATCCCATTCCTCCCCGACTCCCCTTACTTCCATTGTTCTCACCTTTTTCCATTCTGTACACAGTCTCTCCTGGTACTTCCCCACACAGGTCTCCTTCCCAAGCTCACTTACTCTCACCACCTTCTTCACCCCAACATTCACTCCTCTTTTCTGAAAACCCATACTAATCTTCACCTTAGCCTCCACAAGATAATGATCAGACATCCCTCCAGTTGCACCTCTCAGCACATTAACATCCAAAAGTCTCTCTTTCGCACGCCTGTCAATTAACACGTAATCCAATAACGCTCTCTGGCCATCTCTCCTACTTACATAAGTATACTTATGTATATCTCGCTTTTTAAACCAGGTATTCCCAATCATCAGTCCTTTTTCAGCACATAAATCTACAAGCTCTTCACCATTTCCATTTACAACACTGAACACCCCATGCATACCAATTATTCCCTCAACTGCCACATTACTCACCTTTGCATTCAAATCACCCATCACTATAACCCGGTCTCGTGCATCAAAACCGCTAACACACTCATTTAGCTGCTCCCAAAACACTTGCCTCTCATGATCTTTCTTCTCATGCCCAGGTGCATATGCACCAATAATCACCCACCTCTCTCCATCAACTTTCAATTTTACCCATATTAATCGAGAATTTACTTTCTTACATTCTATCACATACTCCCACAACTCCTGTTTCAGGAGTATTGCTACTCCTTCCCTTGCTCTTGTCCTCTCACTAACCCCTGACTTCACTCCCCAGACATTTCCAAACCACTCTTCCCCTTTACCCTTGAGCTTCGTTTCACTCAGAGCCAAAACATCCAGGTTCCTTTCCTCAAACATACTACCTATCTCTCCTTTTTTCACATCTTGGTTACATCCACACACATTTAGGCACCCCACTCTGAGCCTTCGAGGAGGATGATCACTCCCCGCGTGACTCCTTCTTCTGTTTCCCATTTTAGAAAGTTAATACAAGGAGGGGAGGATTTCCGGCCCCCCGCTCCCGTCCCCTCTAGTCGCTTTCTACGACACGCGAGGAATACGTGGGAAGTATTCTTTCACCCCTATCCCCAGGGATAATATACATATATATATACATACACACACACACACACACACACACATATGCACATACACACACACACACACACATACATATATATACATATGAAAAATGTAAGAACAATTTAGAAACAAACTTTTAGCTTGAAATGAATGAAAAAAAAAAATGAATGTCACATAATGGTTCAACCTCTGGCTATGGAAAAGGAGATGTACAATTTATTCACACAAACGTCAATAGCAGTTCTCATCAATTTCACCACTGTGCCAATAAGCTTCAATGTCTAAGCTACATTTTTTCTCCAACTTCACTATTTTCTTGTCAAAAACACCATGCATGAAAACTATCACTCCATTAACACAACTATAAACATTTACTTCCCCTTTAAAAGTTCTGGGGAAGTCTGTCTCGATACACTGCGGCGAGGCGACGCGACGCTGACACAATCACTGTCACAATATCACTTCTGCCTCCTTCTGCCTACACATATATATGTGTGTGTATGTATTAGAAACACTCCAGAGACCATACACTGGGGAGGTACTCTATAATCTCACCCACTGGGGTTCATTCATGCAGCCAGCGTTCATTTCCCTCACACTGTCCTTCTTTTGACCCAGTTGATGGATTGCATCACACTGTGGTCCTTCCTCTTCTGGATCAGAGACAGAGAGATATCCCTCTCCTCCACTGTGTTTGGGAATGCTGCTTTCATTCAGCGTCAGTTCCTGCCTCCGTGGGATCTCTATCTTTTTTCAGTGTCAGGGACCTGGTTAAATGGGATTCTTTCATTCGTCCAGTACCAGGAACTGGCTAAACGGGACGCCTTTCGACTAGGGTCAGCTCCTGGTTCAATGGGACTCCTTCCTTCGCACAGTGTCAGGTCCTGCCTAAATGGGATTCCTTCGGAAGGGGGTCTCCAGAGTTCCCTTGTAGTTCGTTGGGATCAGTAAACCCTGCTTTGTTTCAGTGGGGGCTTCCCTCATTTCTGTAATGTCTCATCTTCACGTCGAGCGACTCCCTCAACTCATTCAGTGCCTCATTGCGGTTCACTGGGTCCCCTTATCCAGACGTCTTCATTCCTTGTACGTCCTGGAGTAATCTGTACCCCTCCACTCTCCCGCCCCGTCTTGGTCAATAGGGACTCCTTGAATTCGTCCTCGTATACAAACCCTCTAAACCCCCACTGTCCCATCTCAGTCTGAATGGGTTTCTGTCATTTCTCAGGAGTTCCATTTTGGTTTACAAAGATTTCCTCATTCTTCTTCTTCTGTGTGTGTGTGTGTGTGTGTGTGTGTGTGTGTGTGTGTGTGTGTGTGTGTGTGTGTGTGTGTGTGTGTGTGTGTGTGTGTGTGTGTGTGTGTGTGTGTGTGTGTGTGTGTGTGTGTGTGTGTGTGTGTTAGTTGTCCATAAAGCGCAAGAAAAGTGCATAACACATATTCATTCATCAGGACGCGTCGTATACCAGAACAGTTTTTTTTTTTCAACATTGTGAAATAAACCTTGTCTTCCACTGGGACTTATGTCATGACTTGGGTTACGAAGGAGAGGAGCGGAGGCTACAGGTCCTGTTATTACAGTGAGTGGAGGAGGTCAGTGGAGGAGAGGCTGGCTCATTGTATGTTTGGAGGGAGGCAGGGTACATGGACTTCTCCACGAGCATCTTCAGCGATGGGGACGAGTCTTCTTCCATTATATGTCAAGCCAAGTGGATGGATCTCCTTCCTCCCCGGGTCTGTGGCTGAGAGGAGGAGGAGGCCACAATGTAATCAAGTGATAACGAAAAGAGGCGAAATTTTGTTTAGATTAAGACACTGGCGATATGGGGAGGTCAGTGGCCTCATGCAGTTCACCAAGAGATACAGAGAAATGCTACTGATACAGTGGATATCACAGAGATCACCTGCACGGTTCAGAGCGAGATGAATGTCTGCAGTTGAGAAGGTGAGGATAAAGATATAGATAAAGAAATAGGGAAGGGTCAAGTGAGGTGAAATCTAAGAAATGGATGGAGCTACCTGGCAAAGAAAAGGAAATATGTGTTTATGACGGGGATAACCTAATGGTCGTCAATTGGAGTCGGTGGAGAGGAACTGTGGGATCTGTGAGGCAGGACTGCTGTAGGTGTGGTGTTTCCTGAGGTCTGTCGTATCAACAGAGACGCCGACGGCAACTGGGAGAGGATACATTAGGTGAACGCGGACATATCCACGACTCTACTGAATCTCTCACACACTCCCATCGCATCGTACACTGATCGCGTCGGTCATCAGTCGTTCTCGGATGAAGAAACTGTGTGGCAACTGATCCAAGATGTGTTTCTTGCGCAGATAAAGTGGATGGGAGAGGGTAGAACCTCCAGCTTCCATGTGGTGCAAGTGGACCTTACTGACTTAATACTTCTGGGATGAGATGGTAGAGGGATCGGGAGGTGAGTGGTATACACTGACGAGACCTGTAGGGCAGCAAGGATATACCTGGAATGTACGTAAGGAGAGAAGATAAGAGTTAAGCAAAAGAATATCACTTACGTGAACTAATGAGTAGATTCAGTGTACGAGAAGCTGACGGAGATCTCTTTAGGGTAAACGATGATATGAAATGAGAACCAGGAAAATGAGACATAGAAGGGGCAGTGCCATGATGAAATAACCAGGAAAATGAGACATGGAAGGGGCAGTGCCATGATGAAATAACCAGGAAAATGAGACATGGGAGGGGCAGTGCCATGATGAAATGAGAACCAGGAAAATGAGACATTGAAGGGGCAGTGCTATGGTAAAATGAGAACCAGAGAAATGGGGCAGTGCGATGGGTGAGAGATGCATAATTCAATCAGTTGATGCTGTAAGTTAGGAGACACTGGGGGACATCGAGAGAGAGAGAGAGAGAGAGAGAGAGAGAGAGATCAAGGACGCTGATGAAGAGCTGGTAAAATGAAGAGCGGGGTGGCAAGGAACCATGAAATTAAACTCGGTGAGCTAATGGTGGGGGTGGGAGGAGGTTTAGGATGAGGGGCAACGTTGATGAAAACGGAGGGAAGTTGCCGGAAGAGCATTTAAGACGGAGAGACGGGTTGACGGACGATCTGGTGGAAGAGATGCTTACTTCTTCTTCTTCTTCTTCTTGATACAGAATAGCAGCCAGACTTGAAGAAACGAAGGTAAGTAAGGAACTTCAGGAGAGATGGAGTACACGAAGGAGGGGACAAAACACACGGCAGATCGAGTGTCAGAAATTATATGTGAGAGAGATCCTGTAGTGGGCCATGGCTTTGGGGGTGACAGGAGGCCATCCATTGAGACTGTGGGCCTGGGAGATGACAGGAGGCCATCAGACGCGACGAACAGGTTATTGATATCACTGTACACACACAGGGAGACAGGTGAAGGGAGAGTGTGGACCTGTTTGAAGTTCTAGTTTACTGATGGTGTCGTGGTAGATGTTTGGTTTACAAGTAATTACGCTTAGGGGGATGTGTGAGATAAAGATAAAAGGGGAGGATCCAGTGAGGAACGCGGCTCCCTGGGCAACACGTACGCATCATGAGAGGACTTATATGAAGCAAGAGAGAAATGCCAAGAAAGGGAGAGAGAAAAGCGAGGAACTGCTGATAGGAAAAAACCTTTGTTTCTATGGAAGGAGAGAGTGGAAATGTGGAATGTTTCAAGAGGGACCAAGCTACGCAGGCCAGGCGCAAGACCCAGTAAAGAAAATGTTGGGTATATCAGAAAATCGCAGGGTATGTAGGTCATGAAACTATGTTGTATCGTCGTGAGTCAGGCCCCGCTGAATATCATGACTCAAACAAGGAAGGTCGTTTGTATATAAGAGAGAGAGGGAGGGGTCGAGGCCAACCCGACCTTAACGTTCATCTCCTCCCAGAACTTTTCCATCACCCCTCACCCAACGAGGGTCGTCATACATAGCTCCCTCCTCACTCAACCCTGGGGGGTTTATAAGAGAGCAGTTTGTGTAGTGAGATGGGGCTCGGGAGGTGGCTGGCCATACTAGGAAAGCAAAAATGTTGCAGTGTGGAACGAAAAAGACATTGCACTGTATTGCACCGTGCTGTTCTCTCGTCATGAACTCACTATGTCTTTAAATTATAACCCATGAGGAGCAGGACAGCCTGCCCGAAGATCTACATGAATAACTGGCGTCATAATATTATTAAGTGACACAATGGTCGTGTGCATGATGCTTGAGTTACACCTGCACATCATGTACACCTGACCAGATTCAGTATATTCCAGTGAACTGATACATGGATGATTTTCCAGATGTAATCTTTTCCTTAGAACAAAATGGACCTTAGCAACCATGACCTGAGGGGTCACACAAGGTCATGACCCGATAGTATTACACTCCATCTCTATATATACAGATGGTCCAACTCTTTAGCAGAGATGTTCTAGGTTCTTATCAGTATTTCAGTGATCTTTATCTGTGACTTCTTTCTCATCTCCTGGGTTGAGTCACTTCCAAGTTTTTTCTCTTTAAGGTGTAGGTGTAATTCTGATGAGCCTAATTCCTCATCTCGGCGCCACCCCGCCCCACAGGAAACTGCATTGCCATCTCCCGCGTCAGCGAGGTAGCGCTAGAAAAACAGACAAAAACGGCCACATTCGTTCACACTCACACCATGATCCACACATACACAGAATATCCTCACCAACTAATCAGCAACAATCACCACCTTTCTTAATAAATTCAGCTGCAATATTATCCAAACCCGCCGCCTTGCCGGATTCCATCTTCCGCATGGCTTTAGCCACCTCTTCTCTTTTAACCAAACCATTCTCCCTGATCCTCTCACTTCGCACACCACCCCGACCAAAATACCTTACATCTGCCACTCTATCATCAAACACATTCAACAAACTTCAAAATACTCACTCCATCTTCTTACTTCTTCACCACCTGGTATCACTTCCTCCCTTGTCCCCTGAAAGGGGTTGTAGTTGGGGGCTGGAAATCCTTCTCTCCAGTTACTGCTTTTCCAAATTAAGGAACAGAGAAGGGGGCCAAGTAGGGATTTTTTCTCTAAGGCTCAGTCGTCTGTTCTTGACCCTACCTCGCTAACGCGGAAAATGGCAAATATGTATAAAAAATATACATATTCATATACAATTGCACTCATTACATTGGTATGTACTGTAAGATACTAAGTTGCATCTGTTCTAAAGAATCTCTTGCTTAGTATCATGTTATGTCCTCTGGTTGCTCTGTCCATACATCTCTCGAAGAACTGTTCACCGTCCACGTAATCGATATGTTCTGATAACTTAAAGGTTATGACTAGATCGTCCTTACTCTTCTCTCTTCCAAGACGGGCAAATATAATCCCTCTCGCCTTTTCCCTGTAACTCATCTTTCTCAATTTTGGCACTATCTTTGTTGCCTTCCTTTGAACCTTCTCTATTAGCTCTTTGTGCTGTTTTAAGTGCAGTGACCAAAGTCGAAAAAGCATGATTTAACTTTGGCCTAACGTAGGATATGAACAACTTACAAAATATATTCCCTATTCATATATTGGATTGTTATCCCAATATCTGCCAGCAGAAAGTTTGTTTCCTTAACAATCCTCTTAATGTGGGACTCTGGGCTACAAGTTCGGGACGATACTGATTTCCTAAGTCTTCATCCAACACAGAATCCTGAGGTTTATTTCCTGCTGGATGGTAATCATACTGAGGCTATCTTTGACCTGGTCATATTCTCCTTATCTTACATTTAGTCGGATTGAATCTTATCAACCATGTCTCAGACGAACTTTTTAGGAGTCTATATTCCAGTATCTTTTTACGATTTGCTTTCTTACAGACAGGTATGACATGCGCCCTTTTCCTTTGTCTTTGCACTTTCGCTTTTCCTTAGCAATTTCTTGAACAGTATTTCAAACCGTCTGTCAAGTGTATCTGCGCACGTATTTTGAACATATGGCCAGGTTTATTGGGATCATGAGCCTCGTATTGGTACAGAACCTTTGGTATCCTGTTTTTGTCTTTTCTAGATGATTCCAAGTTTTCGAAAGCCTCCTCAAGTGGCCGTAGGCTATCGTGCCTTCTATTGTGAAAACACTTTTGAAATTGATCCTCACTGTCTTACATATCCTTACGTCATCCTCAACTGTTTTCTCGCTGAATCGCTTATCCTAATTAACTGCATTTTAACTAACAATGTATTCCAGATGAATTTATGAAAAAGTTTTGTATTCTTTCCTGCCTTTTTCACAATATTCTTTGCAACGTCTCTTCCTCGCTCCCCTCCCCTCTTGCCTTGCTGTACTCGTCCCTTGCTCTCTTGCATGACCTGACTGGCTAGAGTGACGCCTACAGCTCCCCCACTGCACATCTCTAAGCCCCTCGCATTTTTGACATCCCTCTTTCGTAATCTTCTCTCTCTGTATCTGTGGCCACACGCACACATGTTCCCACTCCTTCATTATTTTAAACTTCACATAACCGTCCACCACAATAGGACAGTTCTTGGCTGTTGAACTATATATCCCAGTCTATGTTACCATGGTAACTCTTAAGTTCTGTGTAGTTCCCATATGATTGATCTCCTCTTCAACTAGGTCTCGTCTGGACTGGAGAGGTGAGATCTTATCTCTTTAGGTAAGCTTTGTGTTCACAATTTCAGCAATGTCACATTCCTTCCTGTTCACCACAAAGCCATATATGTCTGGACACAGAGTACATTTGCCTCCATGAATGTAGAGGGACTCCATAGACCTCCGTGTCTGTACACACAGACACCATTGGCCTCCTTGTCTCGACATGCAGTCCATGGGCCTCAGAGTCTGCATTCTCATATATTACTTTCAGTCCAACAGTACCAACGACTAATATTCCTGGCGTCTCTACATCGCTGGCGGAGAGGGGTGGTTTGTCCTCTTGCCTCATTTGGTGTCGCCCGTCCTTTGCCTTCTGACTGCAGTCTTTAACTGATGAATGTTCCACTGAACTCTTGCTTATTTCTCATCTTCTTAATCTGCTTTAGTACGTACCTCTTGGCTCTAACTGGCCGTCCATGATGTCTTGATTTACAACCACAATTTTTTTTTTTATTTTCTCTACGACAAAAAAAATTGTATGTAGTAACTCTATGTCCTTTAGTTACCCATTCATGAGAATACATTCTCTCCTCTTCGTCTCTCTATACGGGGTATGCTTCACTCCATCTAGTTCAACGATAATCCAAGAGTTACATCTGTCCAGGTCCTGGTAACTGTCTTATCTACTCTTGGTTCCTCCCACCTAACACCTAACTCCACCACCTATGGTTCATAAGCCTCAGTGGCTTTAACTATGTCTATCATCTCCTTTTTTTCTGATAAGAACTGATCCTGTTATGCTCTTCTCTTATCTGTAGTCCTCATATACCGGACCATAGATTCTTATCTGTAGTTCTCATATACCGGACCATAGATTCTTATCTGTAGTTCTCATATACCGGACCATAGATTCTTATCTGTAGTTATCATATACCGGACCATAGATTCTTATCTGTAGTTCTCATATACCGGACCATAAATTCTTATCTTTAGTTCTCATATACCGGACCATAGATTCTTATCTGTAGTGCTCATGACCATAGATTCTTATCTGTACTTCTCATATACCGAACCATAGATTCTGGTAATTGTTTAACCCTCAGGGTACACGTCAGGTGCCCTGGGCATCTTAGTCTTATCAATGGCCCTCAGGTTCGTGCCCCACTGCATCAGTTAACGTCCTGTTGCCCCAGTGTTTGTGGTGGTACTCTGTGCTACGGGCAATTCCTCTCTTGCAACAGCCTCTGAGGGCATCTAGAATAGCCCCTTTTCTCTGACCTCTCTCTCTCTCTCTCTCTCTCTCTCTCTCTCTCTCTCTCTCTCTCTCTCTCTCTCTCTCTCTCTCTCTCTCTCTCTCTCTCTCTCTCTCTCTCTCTCTCTCTCTCTCTCTCTATGTGTGTGTGTGTGTGTGTGTGTGTGTGTGTGTGTGTGTGTATGTGTGTGTGTGTGTGTGTGTGTGTGTGTGTGTGTGTGTGTGTGTGTGTGTGTGTGCCCCACTGTGTTGGCTCTCAGTGGGGTACTCCTCAGTGGGTGGTGTGTGTGTGTGTGTGTGTGTGTGTGTGTGTGTGTGTGTGTGTGTGTGTGTGTGTAGCTAACAACCCAGACATTATTCACAACCTTATATAAATCTTTTCCTAATGGCCCTGGCCGTCATAGCCACTCCCTGTACCACCAGCAGCCTCCCACACCAACAACAGCATCACAAATAAGAGAGGTGTTGTGGGAAAGCCACGTGAAACGTTGTGGGAAAGCCACGGGACGTCGTGGGAAAGCCATGGGATGTTGTGGAAAAGCCTGGGGATGTTGTGGGAAAGCCACGGGATATTGTGGGAAAGCCTGGGAATGTTGTCTGAAAGCCACGATACGTTGTGAGAAAGCCACGGGACGTTGTGGGAAAGCCATGGGATGTTATGTGAAAGCCACGATACGTTGTGAGAAAGCCACGGGATGTTGTGGGAAAGCCATGGGATTTTGTGGGAAAGCCACGGGATATTGTGGGAAAGCCTGGGAATGTTGTCTGAAAGCCACGATACGTTGTGAGAAAGCCACGGGATGTTGTGGGAAAGCCACGGGACGTTGTGGGAAAGCCACGGGACGTCGTGGGAAAGCCACCGGACGTCGTGGGAAAGCCATGGAATGTTGTGGGAATGCCACGAGAGACGTTGTGGGAAAGCCACGGGATGTTGTGGGAAACCCACGGGACGTTGTGGGAAAGCCACGGGATGTCGTTGGAAAGCCACGGGACGTCGTGGGAAAGCCACGGGACGTTGTGGGAAAGCCACGGGATGTTGTGGGAAAGCCACGGGATGTCGTTGTGGGAAAGCCACAGGATGTTGTGGGAAAGCCACAGGATGTTGTGGGAAAGCCACAGGATGTCGTTGTGGGAAAACCACGTAATGTTCACGGGAAATTTCGAGCAATCCAACATTGAAGATACACTCTATATTTCTAACAACCAACTTCGATCATTTGATCTAATGTTATATCTAACGTAAGAATTAGATTTAGATTTTTTTCTAGCATTTTAGTATTTGTTCTTCAAATTATTGAGAGGTTAGGTGGACAAACACACTATGATTTACAGTACGTGTTGAAGAGCAAGGTGAGATCACATCTCCCTCTTATCTTTCTGCAAGTGTTTGATTTCCCTGGAAAGCGCACGCGCGCGCCCCTTCCCCGCCTCCAGCCAGAGAGCTTATGTGGCCACCGCTCCGATGATGGCCAGTGGCCACCACCAGACTGCGATGGCCATGATGAACGTATCTGGTCACCAAAGGGCCAGGTTGGCCAAGATGAACGTATCTGGTCACCAAAGGGCCAGGTTGGCCAAGATGAACGTATCTGGTCACCACCAGGTTAGGATGGCCAAAGTGAACGTATGTGGCCACTATAAGGCCATGAAACCGTGATGAACGTATCTGGCCTTTTTCAGACCAGGTGGCCCTGATGAAATACTTGGCCATCATCATACCATTTGGCCATGATGAACGTATGTGGCCACACCAGACCAGGTGGTTATGATGAACGTTTGTGGCCGCCAGCTGGCTATGTGGCCATGATGAATGTTTGTGGCCTCCAGCTGGCTATGTGGCCATGATGAATGTTTGTGGCCTCCAGCTGGCTATGTGGCCATGATGAACGTTTGTGGCCGCCATCAGACCAGGTGGTTATGATGAACGTATGTGGCCACACCAGACCAGGTGGTTACGATGAACGTTTGTGGCTGCCAGCAGGCAATGTAGCCATGGCGAACGTATGTGGCCACCATCAGGCCAGGTGGCCATGACGAACGGCCCGTGGCCACCACAACAAAGTATGCTCACGCAGAAGGAATGGTGTACGTCAGCGATGGTGCCCCTCATTGTAGTGCCCCTCACTGTGGTGCCCCTCACTGTGGTGCCCCTCACTGTAGTGCCCCTCACTGTGGTGCCCCTCACTGTAGTGCCCCTCACTGTAGTGCCCCTCACTGTGGTGCCCCTCACTATGGTGCCCCTCACTGTGGTGCCCCTCACTGTGGTGCCCCTCACTATGGTGCCCCTCACTGTGGTGCCCCTCACTGTGGTGCCCCTCACTGTAGTGCCCCTCACTGTAGTGCCCCTCACTGTAGTGCCCCTCACTGTGGTGCCCCTCACTGTGGTGCCCCTCACTGTGGTGCCCCTCACTGTGGTGCCCCTCACTGTAGTGCCCCTCACTGTAGTGCCCCTCACTGTAGTGCCCCTCACTGTGGTGCCCCTCACTGTGGTGCCCCTCACTGTGGTGCCCCTCACTGTGGTGCCCCTCACTGTGGTGCCCCTCACTGTGGTGCCCCTCACTGTAGTGCCCCTCACTGTGGTGCCCCTCACTGTAGTGCCCCTCACTGTAGTGCCCCTCACTGTAGTGCCCCTCACTGTGGTGCCCCTCACTGTAGTGCCCCTCACTGTGGTGCCCCTCACTGTAGTGCCCCTCACTGTAGTGCCCCTCACTGCAGTGCCCCTCACTGTGGTGCCCCTCACTGTAGTGCCCCTCACTGTGGTGCCCCTCACTGTAGTGCCCCTCACTGTAGTGCCCCTCACTGTAGTGCCCCTCAATGTGGTGCCCCTCACTGTAGTGCCCCTCACTGTGGTGCCCCTCACTGTAGTGCCCCTCACTGTAGTGCCCCTCACTGTGGTGCCCCTCACTATGGTGCCCCTCACTGTGGTGCCCCTCACTGTGGTGCCCCTCACTGTGGTGCCCCTCACTGTGGTGCCCCTCACTATGGTGCCCCTCACTGTGGTGCCCCTCACTGTGGTGCCCCTCACTGTGGTGCCCCTCACTGTAGTGCCCCTCACTGTAGTGCCCCTCACTGTGGTGCCCCTCACTATGGTGCCCCTCACTGTGGTGCCCCTCACTGTGGTGCCCCTCACTGTGGTGCCCCTCACTGTAGTGCCCCTCACTGTAGTGCCCCTCACTGTGGTGCCCCTCACTGTGGTGCCCCTCACTGTGGTGCCCCTCACTGTGGTGCCCCTCACTGTGGTGCCCCTCACTGTGGTGCCCCTCACTGTGGTGCCCCTCACTGTGGTGCCCCTCACTGTAGTGCCCCTCACTGTGGTGCCCCTCACTGTAGTGCCCCTCACTGTGGTGCCCCTCACTGTGGTGCCCCTTACTGTGGTGCCCCTCACTGTGGTGCCCCTCACTGTGGTGCCCCTCACTGTGGTGCCCCTCACTGTGGTGCCCCTCACTGTGGTGCCCCTCACTGTGGTGCCCCTCACTGTGGTGCCCCTTACTGTGGTGCCCCTCACTGTGGTGCCCCTCACTGTGGTGCCCCTCACTGTGGTGCCCCTCACTGTGGTGCCCCTCACTGTAGTGCCCCTCACTGTGGTGCCCCTCACTGTGGTGCCCCTCACTGTGGTGCCCCTCACTGTAGTGCCCCTCACTGTGGTGCCCCTCACTGTGGTGCCCCTCACTGTGGTGCCCCTCACTGTAGTGCCCCTCACTGTAGTGCCCCTCACTGTGGTGCCCCTCACTGTAGTGCCCCTCACTGTGGTGCCCCTCACTGTGGTGCCCCTCACTGTAGTGCCCCTTACTGTGGTGCCCCTCACTGTGGTGCCCCTCACTGTGGTGCCCCTCACTGTGGTGCCCCTCACTGTGGTGCCCCTCACTGTGGTGCCCCTCACTGTGGTGCCCCTCACTGTGGTGCCCCTCACTGTAGTGCCCCTCACTGTGGTGCCCCTCACTGTAGTGCCCCTCACTGTAGTGCCCCTCACTGTAGTGCCCCTCACTGTGGTGCCCCTCACTGTAGTGCCCCTCACTGTGGTGCCCCTCACTGTAGTGCCCCTCACTGTAGTGCCCCTCACTGTAGTGCCCCTCACTGTGGTGCCCCTCACTGTAGTGCCCCTCACTGTGGTGCCCCTCACTGTAGTGCCCCTCACTGTAGTGCCCCTCACTGTAGTGCCCCTCACTGTAGTGCCCCTCACTGTGGTGCCCCTCACTGTAGTGCCCCTCACTGTAGTGCCCCTCACTGTGGTGCCCCTCACTATGGTGCCCCTCACTGTGGTGCCCCTCACTGTGGTGCCCCTCACTGTGGTGCCCCTCACTGTGGTGCCCCTCACTATGGTGCCCCTCACTGTGGTGCCCCTCACTGTGGTGCCCCTCACTGTGGTGCCCCTCACTGTAGTGCCCCTCACTGTAGTGCCCCTCACTGTGGTGCCCCTCACTATGGTGCCCCTCACTGTGGTGCCCCTCACTGTGGTGCCCCTCACTGTGGTGCCCCTCACTGTAGTGCCCCTCACTGTAGTGCCCCTCACTGTGGTGCCCCTCACTGTGGTGCCCCTCACTGTGGTGCCCCTCACTGTGGTGCCCCTTACTGTGGTGCCCCTCACTGTGGTGCCCCTCACTGTGGTGCCCCTCACTGTGGTGCCCCTCACTGTAGTGCCCCTCACTGTGGTGCCCCTCACTGTAGTGCCCCTCACTGTGGTGCCCCTCACTGTGGTGCCCCTTACTGTGGTGCCCCTCACTGTGGTGCCCCTCACTGTGGTGCCCCTCACTGTGGTGCCCCTCACTGTGGTGCCCCTCACTGTGGTGCCCCTCACTGTGGTGCCCCTCACTGTGGTGCCCCTTACTGTGGTGCCCCTCACTGTGGTGCCCCTCACTGTGGTGCCCCTCACTGTGGTGCCCCTCACTGTGGTGCCCCTCACTGTGGTGCCCCTCACTATGGTGCCCCTCACTGTGGTGCCCCTCACTGTGGTGCCCCTCACTGTGGTGCCCCTCGCTATGGTGCCCCTCACTGTGGTGCCCCTCACTGTGGTGCCCCTCACTGTGGTGCCCCTTACTGTGGTGCCCCTCACTGTGGTGCCCCTTACTGTGGTGCCCCTCACTGTGGTGCCCCTTACTGTGGTGCCCCTTACTGTGGTGCCCCTCACTGTGGTGCCCCTGCGGGGTGGTAGTGGTGGTGGAGGAGGAGGACCTCAGTGTGGTGATGGTGGTGGTGGAGGAGGAGGACCTCAGTGTGGTGATGGTGGTGGTGGAGGAGGAGGACCTCAGTGTGGTGATGGTGGTGGAGGAGAAGGACCTCAGTGTGGTGATGGTGGTGGAGGAGGAGGAGGACCTCAGTGTGGTGATGGTGGTGGAGGAGGAGGAGGACCTCAGTGTGGTGATGGTGGTGGAGGAGGAGGACCTCAGTGTGGTGATGGTGGTGGTGGAGGAGGACCTCAGTGTGGTGATGGTGGTGGAGGAGGAGGAGGACCTCAGTGTGGTGATGGTGGTGGAGGAGGAGGAGGACCTCAGTGTGGTGATGGTGGTGGAGGAGGAGGACCTCAGTGTGGTGATGGTGGTGGAGGAGGAGTGCGGATCACAAGTCACATTTCAAGGGACGACCAATGCTTCAAGGATCAGAGACATTAAAAAACGAAAGAGAAATAATAATCCTTTTACAATTCGGAGAAAATTTGCTTTTTTAATACCGAACTCTCCACTGAGCGCCCCAGGAACATCGAGGGAGTAATATATCATATTAACCGAGCACCCGTAACAACGCGTATTTCTCGTATTTGTCCTTTTTTTTTTGGTGGCGGGGTTTCAAGTAAATTGAAAACTATTTTTGTTACGGGCAAATGGCTTTGTTTGAGCCGACAGCGTCACTATTCTGGGAGGACCAGAAATGTAGGCGAGATGACCTGGGCACCTGGCGTGGTGGTGGTGAGGGGCAGGGTAGGTAGGTGGTGAGGGGACAGGTGGTGGTGAAGGATAGGGCAGGTAGGTGGTGAGGGGCAGGGCAGGTAGGTAGTGAGGGACAGGTGGTAGTGAGGGGCAGGGCAGGTAGGTAGTGAGGGACAGGTGGTGGTGAGGGGCAGGCAGGTGGTGAGGGATAGGGCAGGTAGGTGGTGAGGGACAGGTGGTGGTGAGGGGCAGGTGGTGGTGAAGGATAGGGCAGGTAGGTGGTGAGGGACAGGTAGGTGGTGAGGGACAGGTAGGTGGTGAGGGACAGGTAGGTGGTGATGGGCAGGGCAGGTAGGTGGTGAGGGACAGGTGGTAGTGGTGGTTTTGAGCGGCATGTAAGTGGTGAGGGGCAGGGCAGGTGGTGAAGGACAGGGCAGGTGGGGGTGAGGGGCAGGGTAGGTAGGTGGTGAGGGGCAGGACAAGTAGGTGGTGAGGGGCAGGGAAGGTAGGTGGGGGTGAGGGGTAGGGCAAGGCAGGGCAGGTAGGGGTGAGGGGCAGGACAAGTAGGTGGTGAGGAGCAGGGAAGGTAGGTGGGGGTGAGGAGCAGGGAAGGTAGGTGGTGAGGGGCAGGACAGGTAGGTAGGTGGTGAGGGGCAAGTCAGGTGGTAATGATAGACAGGGCAGGTAGGTGGGTGAGGAGGGGCAGGGCATCTCTCTGGTCAGTGTGTGAGTGGCTGCCTAGAGAGAGAGAGAGAGAGAGAGAGAGAGAGAGAGAGAGAGAGAGAGAGAGAGAGAGAGAGAGAGAGTGAGAGAGAGAGTTGTCTTAAACCGAGTGTTATCATTGGGCTGTACCCATGACACACACACACTCTCTCTCCCCCTTAGTACTACAGTGTCACCTTTAACCTTGATGGTGGATGAAGACACCATCAAATAACACCACCAGGTTGGAGGGCCACCGCTCACGCCAGCCACACCTGTCCATTACGTGGATGTAAATCAGGACGTGAGAGAGATTCACATGATTGCCATTCAACGCGTGAGAACAAATGCTTCTACCCCCTTCACAAATTAATATTTTCCCAAAATTTTATATCAAACTGAAGACGTCACAACCCTTAGGACGTTCTAAAGTATCTGGATATTTTGGTATTTTGTCTTAAAGAAAAAGGAATATTTTTTTTCACGTTTAAAAGCATTATGTCTGATAGTTTTTAGGTCTGTTTATATGTATCGAGATCCTCTTTCTTTGGGTTGGCTGGACGAGCGTTTGATCTGTGACAACTGAGCCATGTGATCCTCCCTCCTCAGCACAACCAGGTGCCAATTGCCTCAGTGCCTACAACCTCAGCACAACCAGGTGCCAATTACCTCAGTGCCTACAACCTATGCCACTGAACGAGGACCTCAACACACATATTGATCTTGGGTAAAGTTATGAGTTTAGTGAGCGTTAGTGACGTATGGTTGTGATGGGTGAAATGACGAACGAGCTATAGAGTGATTACAGCCACAGTTAGGTTGTTACTGGAGCAGAGTAACCAGGGTATTCATGGAGACGAAGGAAAGGAAGGAATATTGATGTATCTTCTATCATATTCATGTCTTCCCTTCACAGTTGATGGAAGACCATATCTGGTGAGGGAGGCTGTGTTATCTACGTCAGGTCTGGTCAGGTCAGGTCAGGTCAGGTCTGGTCAGGTCAGGTCAGGTCAGGTCAGGTCTGGTCTGGTCTGGTCTGGTCAGGTCTGGTCAGGTCAGGTTAGGTCTGGTCAGGTCAGGTCAGGTCAGGTCAGGTCAGGTCAGGTCTGGAGCACCGGCCCATCACGCTGATGAACCGATGCCAGAGAGAGGACGAGTTAACCAGGGCGGAGATCAGGGTGGCTGTGGGTCATGATATCGCTGTGTCCCGCACCCTCTCCTATCACCCACCCTCCTGCCTGGCTTCCCTCCTACTTCTTCTTCTTCTCTCCCCCACCTTCCCCTGGTTACCACCTGACCCTTCCCTCCCCTTCCCTTGCGTCCTTGCTGGTCCTTCTCTTTCCCTCCCTTGCGTCCCTGCTGGTCCTTCTCTTCCCTTCTCTTGCGTCCCTGCTGGTCCTTCTCTCCCCTTCCCTTGCGTCCCTGCTGGTCCTACTCTTCCCTTCCCTTGCGTCCCTGCTGGCCCTTCTCTTCCTTTCCTTTGCGTCCCTGCTGGCCCTTCTCTTCCTTTCCTTTGCGTCCCTGCTGGCCCTTCTCTCCCTTTCCCTTGCGTCCCTGCCGGTCCTTCTCTCCCTTTCCCTTGCGTCCCTGCCGGCCCTTTTCTCCTCTTCCCTTGCGTCCCTGCTGGCCATTTTCTCCCCTTCCTCTGGGTACCTACTGGTTGTTCTCTCCCCTTCCCCTAGGAACCTCTTAGCTCCTCCCCTCCCATCCCCTAGGAACCTACTGGCTCTTATCTCCCCTTCTCTACACGCCTGGGTTTCCTCCCCCCCCAATACAGTGAAGCCAACGTTTTTGGGGAGTCCAGGTATCTCGGCACCAGGGGGAGAAGAGCTCTCTCCCCCTGAGACAGTGAAGCCAACGTCTCGGGGCACCCGAGAGAAATGGCTCCCTCCCCTGATACAGTGAAGCCGACGTCTCTGGGGAGTCCAGGTATCGAGGCACCCGAGAGAAATGGCTCCCTCCCCTGATACAGTGAAACCGACGTCTCTGGGGATTCCAGTTATTGGGGCACTACGGCTCCCTCTCCCGAGGCAGTGAAGTCGACGTCTCTGGGGACTCCAGGTATCGGGGGGGCACTAGGGCTCCCTCAGCCGACGTCTCTGGGGATTCCAGGTATCGGGGGGGCACTAGGGCTCCCTCTCCCGAGGCAGTGAAGCCGACGTCTCTGGGGATTCCAGGTATCGGGGCCTGGGCCGTGCGGGTTTTAATTAAAGCCGCTCTTAAAGATTGGCCCAAACTTTACGCTCACAACACGGTCGGAATTTTATCTCCTGCACGTGTAAACTGACTCGCCCAATTTATTTTCTTTCTTCTTTGTTCTACTGGATCGTACAGGAATATGAGGCCAGAGTCTCTCTCATATGCTTGGAATTATACCAGGGAATTTGCTCCTGCTTCTTCTCATGAATAGATCATGAGTGAAAAAAAAAAAAGAATCGCTGTTAAGAAGGTGAGCATGAGGGAGTGTGAGGTTAGGAGGACGTTGGGTAGTGAGGTGAGTCCTTTGCCATGAAGGAGGTTTAAGGTGACGCTGACATTCAGTTGTGAAGTGGCCCGCATCAGTGAGGGAGTGTGAGGTGAACTGGACGTTGAGTAGTGAGGTGGATCGTAGCCATAAGCCAATATATTGGATGATCATCACACACACACACACCTATGTTAGACAGCACTGTACCCACCCAGACCACGGCATAACATATCACGTGAGTGTGAGTGGAGGAGAGGCATAGTTTCTGCAAGTGTACTGGAATATGATTGTATCGAAGGTGTGAGGCAAGAGTAGGTTAGCAGTGTTGTACATCTCCCCACTCGTGTACACCAGTAGACCACACGGTTTACATTCAAGGACGCTAGCGGGGTTTCTCTTGCCTCTTCCTCTTGACCCTCGACTGACCTACACCGATGTATTTCTGGTGGGCTGACGCGCCTAGTGCCATCGGCTGAGCACGAAGGTCAAGGAGGGAGGTTCAGTCAGTGCCTGGAGGGATGTTCTGTCCTAATGTCAAGGGACGTTCAGAAGTGTTAGGAGGCATGTTTCAGTCAGCGTTGGGAGTGATAACAGGATGGCTATCAAGAGAGAGTCAGGAGAGATGTCAGACAGCGTCAGGGGGGATGATCAGTGAGTCAGGAGACATGTCAAACAGTGTCAGGAGAGATGTTTCATCACTTTAGCTATTTGACCTACGATAACCTCCAGTATATCAGCAAAGATGACAAGAAGTCAGTTCAATCGGGGTTTTTTTATGTGTCACTAATTCCTTCCCTCTCACCATGAGGCAGTAAACCCACATCCCTAGGATACTTACACAAGAAGATAGCCAGCTGATATCGGTCGATATTTCCACCTCAGTATAGATATCTGTAGATAAAGAGGTTGTGGCCGTGCATTCCATTGCCTGGAGATGGACAGGCTAGCTCTTATGCATGTGCCAAATGTAACATTTGGTACCATTTTCTCTGATCTACAAACTTGGACACAATTCTTTATCAAGGGCACGAAAAAAAGCCCCACTTTACCTGTAAGCCATTCCACCAGCCTGAATATAACACCTATATATATATATATATATATATATATATATATATATATATATATATATATATATATATATATATATATATATATATATATATATATATATATATATATATATATATATATATATATGACAGCATCCGTACGCATGTCAACTGAACTGTTGTGGACCTGTAAACAGCCACAAGGAGCCAGATGTGTCAACATGAATCATTATTGTTATAGAATCATGAGAGCAGATCACTAGTGTGTCTGGTGACAGCCACTCTGGCAAACCTGCATAGAGATGGGATATCTTTCGCTCTAACATAATTTGTTCGTCAGTTATGTTCTCTACTGTTCTCAGTATTATTCTACCGTTAGGTTAGGTGTTCAAACACCAGTTGTTCAAAGTTATTCATCATTTCAATCAAGCTTCCGCCTTCACAGGGGATCATCAGGAATCTACAGAAAAAAGAAAAAAGATTGGACATGATATGTAAAATGCAAACAAAATATATGAAACACTGGAGAGACACGGTAAAAGTGAGAGAAAACATTAAAAGCGAAACAACAATATCGTGAAGTGTAGTATGAGTTACAATCTAAATACACGATATGGAAACAGAAATGTACAAAAACGTACAGTTGAGAAAACAGAAGAACAATTATAAGGACAGGAATGTACAAAATCCATCTCTGAATACACTAATTAGGGCATTGCAAGACTATTATCGTCCGGATGTGGAGCTGAGGTCAGGTTGGGCTCATCTGATTCTCTCTGGCCTTCGTAACTCAGGACCGAGTTGGTCAGTGCTGCGTTCCTGCCCTCCAGAAAGGGCAGAATCGGTAGCTTGTGGCGGGTCAATGACGTACCCCATCCTTCCTAAAAGGTATTAGGTCTACGTCCTCTTGGCAGTGGTCATGTTCATCTGGATATTGATGACAGGTGCTTTCTCTCTAATGTGAATGGCTTCTGATAACTGTAGTCTCCTCCGATCACTGTAACTAGTAATGATTTTGGTGTTATTCACTATAATTTCCCTCGTTAGTCTCGTTCCATGTTTTTGTTCATGATGCTGTTTGATTCCATCTTCTTGCAAGTGGAACGAGAAGCGGCGGCTCAAGATACAAGTTGTATGTCCAATGTAGTTTATGTGGTGGGGCCCATGTACCACTCAAGTACCACATCGGTACGATGCAAACTTCCAAAGCGACATACCAGATTGTTGTCCATTACGAGCGAACATGTTTTCGGATTGGTGTGGTATATAATCAGACTGATGTCCTTGTCTTCATCAATTGCTCTCCAGTTTCTGGCCACAATATCTCGCACGACCTTCTCGTCCTTTCGAGATGTTGTCGCCAATGTGTTCCTGTAGTAAACTTTAATGCTGTCACGTTGAGGTTGTCCGTTTACTACGAGATGTTGCTCTCGCATGATGTTCACAAGGGTATCAAGTTCAGTATTTGAATATCCATTGTTAATTAACATTGGCCGGACACGACGAAGGCCTTAGTGTAGAAGGTGCCAGGTTGAGGACACCTTGATCGCTCTCCTCACGTATGCACCTTGGTTGGCGGGCTTTCTGTAAACGTCGGTGACGAAACATCCAGCTGTGGCACTCACCATTACATCCAAGAAAGGAATCTTACCATTATCATTCAGCTCTACTCTAGATCTTAAGCCTGAAGTTTCTTGGAGTCGATTACGGAAGTTTTCCAGTGAATTTAAGCTATCGATGCAGATATGAATGTCCAATTTCATTTTTACCTATATCAGCCTGGAGCTCACTTCCTTACAATCTTTAACACATTCCCACAACTCCTGCTTCAGCAGTAGTGCCACCCCTTCCGTAGCTATTACCTTTACACCAACCCCTGACTTTGCTCCCAAGACATTCCAAACCATTCTTCTAATCTGCTCTTGAGCTTTCTTTCACTCAGAGCCAGAACATCCAGGTTCCTCTTCTCTTCTCATCTTGGTTACGCCCACACACATTCAGACACCCTAGCCTCAGCCTTCGAGGAGGATGAACAGCTTTCCTCTTGGCTTCTCTTTCTGTTTCATCTTTTAAAGTTTGAAAAAAAAAAAATAATGAAGGAGGGTTCCAGCTGCACACATTACCCTCACAGCACAAGCTGTCGTACCATTGGATCCTTCACAGCAGAAATTAACGTGTTCGGCAAGCTGGCCAGAACCCTCCCACAGCACCAGTTGACCAGCTAGGTAAGACACCCAAGGGACGCATCACAGTACACGCTAAACGATTAGTAACATTGAGGCAATGTGAGGACGTGAGGACGATAGTCAAAAGATCATTACGATGAGATTTACCTTTATGATGCGTTGTCAGGCTGTGGTATGGGACTGTATGTACTGTGCCTGGTTGACACCGGCACTGGCCAGCCCCTTTCACTGCCACTGGTACTCACCTGTGAAGGAAAGTGATGCTCGTTGGTTAATGTATACAGTGAACGTACAACAGTGCAGTGAAAGAGAAATGATAGTAGGGGTGCTATCATCATCATCATCATCATCATCATCATCATCACTAGGTGTAGTAATAGTAGTGCTAGTATTAATATTAGGATTAGTAGTAGTAATAATAGTATTAGTAGTAAAGGTAGGATTAATGATATTAGTAGTAGAAGTAGTAGTAGTTGTAGTAGTAGTAGTAGTAGTAGTAGCAGCAGCAGCAGCAGCAGCAGCAGCAGCAGAAGTAGTAGTAGTAGTAGTAGTAGTAGTAGTAGTTGTAATAGTAGTAGAAGTTATAAAAGAAGTTTCACTCGTAGCAACAGCAGTTGTAGTAGTTACAAAAGCAGTAGCAGACGTAGCAAAATACCCACAATAGAAATACCACCTGTAGTAGCGTAGAATCATTACTGGTAATAGTGTTAGCTAAGGCGTCAAGCAGAATGGCAATGCGGGTGTGAGGTTGTTCACAGAAAGACATTCCTTCTTATGGAAGATGAGAACCACGTATGAAATGACCAGCAGCGGTGTTCATCGTCCTGTAGACATCATATCAGACCCCGATCGTTCAAAATCTTTTTCACTCCATCCATCCACCTAAAATTTGGTCTCCCGATTCTTCTTGTTCCCTCGTCCTCTGACACATATATCCTCTTTGTCAATCTTTCCTCACTCATTCTCTTATATCCAAATCATTTCAACACACACTCTTCCTCTTTCTCAACCACACATTTTGCTGCCACACATCTCTCTTACCCATTCATAATTTACTCGATCAAACCACCTAACACCACATACTGTCCTCAAACTTTTCCTTTTCAACATATCCACTCCCCTCTATACATTCCTATCCATAGTTCAAGCCCCACAACTATATAATATTGTTAGGACTACTGTTTCTTCATACATACTTATTCTTTCCCACCCAGATAACGTTCTGACTGGAGACAGATTCTTCAGCGCTCCCAGAATCTTCGCCCCCTTCCCAACCCTATGACTCATTCACCTTCGCCTCTATAGTTCCATTTGCTGCCATGTCCACTCCAAGATATCTAAAACAATTCACTTCATCCAATTTTTCTCCAATCAAACTCACACCCCAACTTACCTGTCCCTCAACTTTCTCCTTTCACAATCTCTTCCAAACTCAGTAACCAACTTCCGCAGTTTCGCCCTCGAATCTGCCACTAGTGCTGTATCATCAACAAACAACAACCGACGTACTTCCCAGACCCCTCTAATCCCCTGCAGACTGCATACTTGCCCCTCTCTCCAAAACTCTTGCATTTACTTCCCTCACCAGTCCATCCATAAACAAATTAAGCAACCATGGTGACATGACACACCCCTGCCGCAGACCAACCATCTCTTGGAACCATATACTCTCCTCTCTTCCTACTCGTACACATACCTTGCACCCATATTCTTAAGTACTTTTACAAGTCATCTATCAACCCTACCATATGCTTTCTCCAGATCCATATATGCTACTCACAAATCCATCTGTTGTTCTAGGTATTTCTCACACACATTCCTCAAAGCAAACACCTGATCCACACATCCTCTACCACTTCTGAAACCACACTGCTCTTCCCCAATCTGATGCTCTGTACATGCCTTCACCCTCTCAATCAATACCCTCCAATACAATTTAATAGGTACAAGGTTGAAGTGGAACTGTAATCCAGACGTTTCGTCACAGAACACTTGGTCAACAAAACAGTTGCGTCAACACAACTGGGTCAGCACAACAGTCTAGACAACATAAAAGTAAGGTAAACACAGATTGGGTCAAGACAACACCTTGGCAACACAGATGTTGCATGAACACAGCCGAGCCAACATGATAGCTGGCCTTGCAAAAACAGCTTGGTTAACGCAAGAGCTGGCTCTACAGAGCTGGCTCTACAGAGCTGGCTCTACGGAGCTGGCTCTACAGAGCTGGCTCTAAGGAGCTAACTCTACAGAGCTGGCTCTACGGAGCTGGCTCTACAGAGCTGGCCCTACAGAGCTGGCTCTACGGAGCTGGGTCTACATAGCTGGCTCTACGGAGCTGGCTCTAGAGAGCTGACTCTACGGAGCTGGCTCTACGGAGCTGACTCTACAGAGCTGGCTCTACAGAGCTGGCTCTACAGAGCTGGCTCTACGGAGCTGGCTCTACAGAGCTGACTCTACGGAGCTGGGTCTACATAGCTGGCTCTACAGAGCTGGCTCTACAGAGCTGACTCTACGGAGCTGGGTCTACATAGCTGGCTCTACGGAGCTGGCTCTAAAGAGCTGACTCTACGGAGCTGGCTCTACGGAGCTGGCTCTACAGAGCTGACTCTACAGAGCTGGCTCTACAGAGCTGGCTCTACGGAGCTGGCTCTACAGAGCTGGCTCTACGAAGCTGGCTCTACAGAGCTCGTTCATCTCACTTGTTAGGTAAACACAACAACATTTTCGGTCAAAACAACAACTGGGTCAACACAACAGATGGGTGGGAAAACAGCTGGGCCAAGAATAACGCTTAGGTCAACACAATATTTAGGTCAGCATAACAACTAAGTCAGCGCGACAACTGGGGGTCAACATATCAGTTAGGTCAATACGAAAGTTGGGTGAACATAAAAGTCAGTAGAACACAATAGCAAGGTCAACACAACAGTTGGTTCAACAGAACAGTTTAGTCAATAAAACAACTGAATCAACGCAACAGGTGGGTCAATACAACTGCTGGATCAACACAAAAGTTGGATCAGAAAAACTGTTGGGTCAACACCACCTTGGGTCAATACAACGTCAAGACAATAGCTGGATCAACACAATAGTTGGATCAACACGATAGTTGGGTCAACACAATAACTGGATCAACACAATACCTGGGTCAACACAATACCTGGATCAACACAATAGCTGGGTCAACACAACAGTTGGGTCAACACAATAGCTGGATCAACACAATGCCTGGATTAACACAACGGCTGGGTCAACACAATAGCTGAATCAAAACAATAGCTGGATCAACACAATAGTTGGGTCAACACAACAGTTGGGTCAACACAGTAGCTGGTATAACGTAATAGTGGGGTCAACACAACGGCTGGGTCAGCACAACAGCTGAGTCAGATGAGTCAATACATCAAATGGGAGTCACAACAATTGGGTCAATACAACAGTTTTATCAAAATTTTTATCTGGGACAACATCACAGCTGAATCTACATAAAGTTTTGGTCAGCATAACAACTTGTTCGATACAGGATCTTGGTCAACACAAATTAAGGTCAACACTTCAGCTGGGTCAACACAACAATATGGTTAACATGATCACAATAGTTAGGTTAACACAATAGCTGGATGAGCACATCAATTGGGTCAACACAACAGCAGGGGCAATACAAAGCTGGGTCAACACAACAATTGGGTCAACACAACAACAGGGACCATAAAAAGCTGAGTCAACACAACATTTGGGTCAACACAACAGCAAGGACAATACAAAGCTGGGTCAGCACAACAATAGGGTCGACACAACAGCAGGGACAATACAAAGCTGGGTCAACACAACAATAGGGTCGACACAACAACAGGGACAATACAAAGCTGGGTCAACACAAGAATTGGGTCGACGCAAAAACCGGATCAACACAAGAGGTAGTTCAACACTACATCTGTAACAGCTCAGCAATTCGGTCAAGACGATAGCATGGTCAACACAATGCCTGGTCAACACAGCAGCTTGGTTAACAAACAATGGTTGGGACAACACAATGGTTGGGACAACACAATGGTTGGGACAACACAGCAGGGAACACATCAAGTGGTCAGTTAGGTAAAGAGGTCACTATATCCTTCGGTCACTTCAATACACAAGTCAATACATCCCGTGTTCAGTGCACGCGTTGACATACCATGCGGTTATTTCAGTACATGGCTCAGCACACCATGTGGTCAGTTCAGTACCCAGATCAACACATTAAGTGGTCAGCTCAGTACCCAGGTCAACACATTAAGTGGTCAGTTCAGTACCCAGGTCAACACATCATGTGTCAGTTCAGTACCCAGGTCAACACATTAAGTGGTCAGTTCAGTACCCAGATCAACACATTAAGTGATCAGTTCAGTACCCAGATCAACACATCATGTGTCAGTTCAGTACCCAGGTCAACACATTAAGTGGTCAGTTCAGTACCCAGATCAACACATCATGTGTCAGTTCAGTACCCAAGTCAACACATTAAGTGGTCAGCTCAGTACCCAAGTCAATACATTAAGTGGTCAGTTCAGTACCCAAGTCAATAAATTAAGTGGTCAGTTCAGTACCCAGATCAACACATCATGTGTCAGTTCAGTACCCAGATCAACACATTAAGTGGTCAGTTCAGTACCCAGGTCAACACATTAAGTGGTCAGTTCAGTCCCCAGGTCAACACATTAAGTGGTCAGTTCAGTACCCAAGTCAACACATTAAGTGGTCAGTTCAGTACCCAGGTCAACACATTAAGTGGTCAGTTCAGTACCCAGATCAACACATCATGTGTCAGTTCAGTACCCAGGTCAACACATTAAGTGGTCAGTTCAGTACCCAGATCAACACATCATGTGTCAGTTCAGTACCCAAGTCAACACATTAAGTGGTCAGTTCAGTACCCAGGTTAACACATTAAGTGGTCAGTTCAGTACCCAGATCAACACATCATGTGTCAGTTCAGTACCCAGGTCAACACATCAAGTGGTCAGTTCAGTACCCAGGTCAACACATCAAGTGGTCAGTTCAGCGTCTGTTCTCACACATCATGAGGTCAGTTCACCAGAAAGATAAGTCCAAGATGTGGCTGGGCTCAGACCAGACTCCGTTACCCTCCCCTCGCCTCAACCATACTGAGGTCCACTAGTGTGTAAACTGCTGTGGTTTACAGCTTAAAGAACACTTGCCATCGTCAGTCACGAGTTGTGGAAACTGGACAATCAATTTCTCGTAAAAAAAAATAAAGAAAAAACGAAAAATTATCTGAGAGTTGAAAGTTGATCTTCCCAAGCAAGAAATGTTTATTTTGTATTACCAAAGTACTTGTCCAAGTGAAAGATCTCCACTGTCTAACAGAGTACTGTTAGACGGTGTATGAACTGTGTTGGATAATGTCTACGAACGACCCTCAATTTAAAAACCATCCCATTGGAAACTATGCGTAGATAACGAGGTCAAAACCCTCATCAGGAAGAGGTCGTGGACTGTTTTGAACCAATAAGCCAATTAGGACAGTGCACACACACACACACACACACACACACACACACACACGACCGAACGAACCCAAGCACAGCCATGCTTCTGTACACCACAACAGAACATCAAAAGATCATGATTCTCCATCGGCCCACTCCTTGAGCACGACGGTACGACCCTTTGCTCTCGACGGTACGACCCTTGCTCTCGACGGTACGACCCTTGCTCTCGACGGTACGACCCTTGCTTACGACGGTACGACCCTTGCTCTCGACGCTACGATCCTTGCTCTCGAAGGTACGACCCTTGCTCTCGACGGTACGACCCTTTGCTCTCGACGGTACGACCCTTGCTCACGACGGTACGACCCTTGCTCTCGACGGTACGACCCTTGCTCTCGACGGTACGACCCTTGCTCACGACGGTACGACCCTTGCTCTCGTCGGTACGACCCTTGCTCTCGAAGGTACGACCCTTGCTCTCGACGGTACGACCCTTGCTCTCGAAGGTACGAACTTTGCTCTCGACGGTACGACCCTTGCTCTCGACGGTACGACCCTTGCTCTCGACGGTACGACCCTTGCTCACGACGGTACGACCCTTGCTCTCGACGGTACAACCCTTGCTCTCGACGGTACGACCATCGTAACCAAACGTCATGTCTTCATCAAAGGTTATAAAAAAAGGGGTCGTGGCCAAGTTGTTCTATACTGTTTTGATCAAGAGTTTGATCAATTGATGTAACACCTTTATACTCTCAACGTATACGATCCAATAAGATCTAATGTCATGGTTTTGTTTGATCAGATTAATCCTTAGCTGAAGAACTCGATCTTATTTTACTCTAATCCTTAATAGAAGGACATAGGCTCCTCTCACTGTCCTTGAAACATCGTATTAAGCCAATGGACTATTAACCTACATTTCTGATCTGAGAATTGCAAAGGTATCTGTGATGCGAGCCGCCCCCCCTAATGGGGGATTTAACAAAGCCAAATAAACCTTTCGGATTTACCTGAAATCCCTGGATTTACTGTCCATAACTTAGTGGATTGTGTTTAGTTCAACGTGGAACACGACAATATATATATTGGACTTGCCAGGTCAGTTGATGTAATCTTGCCTCTCCCTCTGTGTATGTGTGTGTGTGTGTGTGTGTGTGTGTGTGTGTGTGTGTTTGTGTGTGTGTGTGTCCCCGCCAGCCTTCCTGCTTACCGACATGGCCAGTGGTCAAGCCTGGGAGACCTGAAGACATCCTCTCATTTGGAAGACCTCACTGAGCAACTCGCAGCGTATCCTGATCACCATACCCCGATCCAGACCCAGTTCGTGCATGTAATAGTGAATTAATGACCGAGTCGTCCAGATACTATGACACGACCTCAACTGAAATCAGTTGCCAAAGGTCCTGCTGGGTTGTTTGCGCTCCCGTGGGAAATGCAGTGAGGCGAAACAAGACAAGGAATAGATACAGAACTTTTGTCATTCGTTTCATGCACGAGTTAATCATATTCTGGTGGAAGTCCTACCCTCTGATGATGTGGTCACATACTTCCTCTAACCCTGCGGGGCAGCCCTAAACCTTTTACCCCTTGCCACAGATCAGCCTAAAGGCACGTCACTGTCCAGGATGGGGTATTGGTCCACAGCTTCTGACACAGGTCCAGTTACTGGTCCACAGGTCCAGGGACTGACTCAGAGCTCTTGGCAAGTGGTCCACAGGTCCAGGGACTGACCCAGAGCTACAGGCAAGTGGTCCACAGGTCCAGGGACTGACCCAGAGCTACAGGCAAGTGGTCCACAAGACGCCTAGTGTCACGTGAACCTGATCCTTCCCCTTCAGCGTGCCTTCCCTCCAGCCGCTCTTGCGTTCTGTCCCTTAGTATCACACGCCTTAGCTTCGCGTGCCTCGTCTTCCCGTGCATTTCCTTGTATACACTGACTCAAGGTCTCCACTGCGAAAGTTGATCCAGATCTTTTCAAATTTCTGAACAGTACCAAAGTTCCTTTTAGGGACCCATCTTCCTTGTGGTCACTCTCTAACGTCCACACCCCAACAGCATATATTTTCAGCCTACAGATCGACAGAATATTGTTACAGCGAATCATTTATCACTCATGAAACTCATTCCAACTGAATCGTGATGCTGTTTGCCTCACCAACTTGTCAGAATCCCCAGGAGACGTACTTCAGGGGTAATCCATAATACTGGCACTAGTAGGCTCACTGGCAGATTTCCTAAGCTCGTCATAACACCTTGTTCTTGCGTCCTGGTAGACTCGTTCATCGAACCACGTTGACGAGAGAGCAGAGCCCTTGGTCTGTGATAGAGGATCTGAGTACTTCATTAAGGACCCTGCTGATCCTCAGGGCCTCCTGCTGTCTGCTTCTCCATATAAATTCTGGCTGAATGGTGCACCAACTCTCTGAATGGCTCTCAGACAACTCATTAGCAGTAGACCTAGAGAGCTTATAGAGAGCACTGGGTTAGCCAGTTATATAATCTCAGGACTCCTTTTGTGGTGCTCCTGAGGCTCCGAGGCTGCGTTCCAGGCAGGAGCAGGGTAAGGTAGGCACATTGTTTGCTTGAGAGGGTCTGCTGATGAAGATACAACCTAGTGTAAGGTAATGCTAGGTAGTATCTACGATAGATGGATGGATCTGGTCAGGAGTGGGTGTGGCAGGTCCCTGAGATGCTAATCATGATCTTCATTTCCTTAGAAATTTACCCAGCGTCATCAGCACCTTCACCAAACCAACAATAATCATAATCTTTAACATGATTAAACAAGGCATTTGTGTTTTGTCCTGTTTTATACTGTATCTATGTTGCTTAAGTCTAACAGAAAGATCCTTACCAGCCTGCCCAATATCATACTTATCACAGTATCAACATGGCACTTTATAGATGCATCCTGCAGAACTTTCTGGTGAGTTCCTGCAGGATGCATCTATAGAGTGCCATGTAGATATTATGATAAGTGTTATGTTGGGGAGACTGGTGAGGATCTATCTGTTAGACTTAAGCAACATAAATATAGTATAAGAACAGGACGAGAATCAAATGCCTCGTTTAATCATATCAAAAATGATGATCATTGAATTGACTGGAGTAATGTCATCTCAGTTATTAACTTTAACTCGTGTACCACGAGAAATATCATTGAATTTTCTATTACTAAATACACAAGGAATTGTAACATAAATATTAGCGAAGGTCTGCACAAATTGGATAGCTTTATTGTTGATAAAATTTGTAAACAGTTTCCCCTCTTGTCAACATAGTAAGTTTATATGATTGTTGCCAGACTCGAACGCACCAGACCTACATTTGGGTAGTCACTTGTTTACTAAATGGCGTCCTCGCTACGTCTCTTTACATCAACTGACTATTATATTTCTTTCTTGTATCTCTCCTGATGATGTGATTATTACACGAAAGTGCACTTGGGAACTTATCGTGTTTCATTTCCCCGTGGACTCATAGAAATATACTTGATCACGCGCTCAATTATGATCCTTTCCAATATATATATATATATATATATATATATATATATATATATATATATATATATATATATATATATATATATATATATATATAGAGAGAGAGAGAGAGAGAGAGAGAGAGAGAGAGAGAGAGAGAGAGAGAGAGAGGAAAGTGAAATCACACTGCAGCAGTTTATACAATTCTATTTAACGTGCAATTTTTCTCTCACAGATGTGACTAACAGAGGTGGTATGGGCACAAGTGGGTAGGAGTTGTGGCTCACTTTAACGGTTCCACTTCATAAAGGTCTTTCCTCAGAGGAATTACGTGACAAAGGGAGATGTAGGACGCCCCTTTGTCATGTAGCCTGTGGGAAAGACTTTTGTTCTTGCCCGTTTGTTTCCGCCTCCATACCATCTTGTTTTCCTCACACGTGCAATATATATATATATATATATATATATATATATATATATATATATATATATATATATATATATATATATATATATATATATATATTTTTTTTTTTTTTTTTGCTTTTTCTTTTCCGTTTGCGGTAGCGCAAGGAAACAGACGAAAGAAATGGCCCAACCCACCCCCATACACATGTATATACATACGTCCACACACGCAAAATATACATACCTACACAGCTTTCCATGGTTTACCTCAGACGCTTCACATGCCCTGATTCAATCCACTGACAGCACGTCAACCCCGGTATACCACATCGATCCAATTCACTCTATTCCTTGCCCTCCTTTCACCCTCCTGCATGTTCAGGCCCCGATCACACAAAATCTTTTTCACTCCATCTTTCCACCTCCAATTTGGTCTCCCACTTCTCCTCGTTCCCTCCACCTCCGACACATATATCCTCTTGGTCAACATTTCCTCACTCATTCTCTCCATGTGCCCAAACCATTTCGAAACACCCTCTTCTGCTCTCTCAACCACGCTCTTTTTATTTTCACACATCTCTCTTACCCTTACGTTACTTACTCGATCAAACCACCTCACACCACACATTGTCCTCAAACATCTCATTTCCAGCACATCCATCCTCCTGCCCACAACTCTATCCATAGCCCACGCCTCGCAACCATACAACATTGTTGGAACCACTATTCCTTCAAGCATACCCATTTTTGCTTTCGGATATAATGTTCTCGACTTCCACACATTCTTCAAGGCTCCCAGAATTTTCGCCCCCTCCCCCACCCTATGATCCACTTCCGCTTCCATGGTTCCATCCGCTGCCAGATCCACTCCCAGATATCTAAAACACTTTACTTCCTCCAGTTTTTCTCCATTCAAACTTACCTCCCAATTGACTTGACCCCCAACCCTACTGTACCTAATAACCTTGCTCTTATTCACATTTACTCTTAACTTTCTTCTTTCACACACTTTACCAAACTCAGTCACCAGCTTCTGCAGTTTCTCACATGAATCAGCCACCAGCGCTGTATCATCAGCGAACAACAACTGACTCACTTCCCAAGCTCTCTCTCATCCCCAACAGCCTTCATACTTGCCCCTCTTTCCAAAACTCTTGCATTCACCTCCCTAACAACCCCATCCATAAACAAATTAAACAACCATGGAGACATCACACACCCCTGCCGCAAACCTACATTCACTGAGAACCAATCACTTTCCTCTCTTCCTACACGTACACATGCCTTACATCCTCGATAAAAACTTAAATAAATAAATATATATATATATATATATATATATATATATATATATATATATATATATATATATATATATATATATATATATATATGTATATATATGGTAAGTCTCTTGTCATATAAGGCAAACACACACACGCACATGTACCCAGCAACACTTCACATCAGCGGAACTCGCTGTAAACTCTGGGCCGCTCTGAGTTTTTACGACGGCTCTGGACAAGTGATGATGGACAGGCCCTCGCTGCCGGAGCCCCACACAGCACCCTCGGAGCTGTGGTCTGTGTGACGACCCTCACAGGAGGGAGGGTGAGAACCACCCTATACCTCCTTCTGAGTCTCTTAACGATTAGAATCAAGCATAAGGAAAAAAAAAAAGGTCTCTTATGATTAGATTTATGCATAAAGTTCTCATTAAATTGGCGAGGTCTCCCTACCAGGAGGAGGATCTGTATATATAGAAAACGAGGATATTAAACATTCAGAGGAAATATCGTGGCGTGTGTAACCTTAACACACTGGGATTAAAACACTGCACCATAAAGGTCATAGATCCCACACTCTCACGGGATTATAACAGAAGGGGCTTAAGAACTCGATGCTTTTATCTTTTTTCCTTTTTTTTTTCCCCCAGACGAGGGTTTTGTTTTTGTCATTGATACGATCAATGTAAGTTATCATTTACGTATATATATATATATATATATATATATATATATATATATATATATATATATATATATATATATATATATATATATATATATATATATATATATATATATATATATATATATATATATATATATATATATATATATATATATATATATATATATATATATATATATAGATTATATATATAGATTATATATATATATATATATATATATATATATATATATATATATATATATATATATATATATATATATATATAGTAGCCCACATACATCACGAGGAGCCTCGTTCGATGCCATGTCGGTGCTGAAAAGGAGAAATACTGGGAGACGAATGATGAGGATACAAAAGGGGATTAACCTGAGCACCTTTGTGCTCCTTTGGTATTTGTAAAGACGACTCCTGGAGGAGGAAAGGTTACATGTAGGACGAGAGACAAAGGGAGGTGGAAACTTCCATGACCTCTGTGTGTGTGTGTGTGTGTGTGTGTGTGTGTGTGTGTGTGGGAAGGAGACATTGCCAGACGCACTCCTCGTGTGGTTGAAGTCGTCATAAAAACCATGGGATGAAGCGAATCAGGAGGCGCTTGCCATGGACCTAGCTAGGTCTTGGGATACGCACCGACACCTCATGAGAGCTGTGGCTGAGTGATGCCTCGAGATCAGAGAGACGGAAGCGACGTCGTGGTGGAGGAGACGGGGAATGTGTGGAGGAGACGTGGTAGAGGGACGTGGGTAATGAGGAGGTGGAGAGCTGCCTCGGGATGAGGGAGACGAGACACCACAGGTGTGGGAAGCAGCGCTCACTCCTGGGTGAGTGAGGCATGCGGAACACCTGGTCAGGGAGGGTGAGACACCACAGGTGTGGGAAGCAGTGCTCACTCCTGGGTGAGTGAGGCATGCAGAACACCTGGTCAGGGAGGGTGAGACACCACAGGTGTGGGAGCAGTGCTCACTCCTGGGTGAATGAGGCATGCAGAACACCTGGTCAGGGAGACGAGACACCACAGGTGTGGGAAGCAGTGCTCACTCCTGGGTGAGTGAGGCATGCAGAACACCTGGTCAGGGAGGGTGAGACACCACAGGTGTGGGAGCAGCGCTCACTCCTGGGTGAGTGAGGCATGCGGAACACCTGGTCAGGGAGGGTGAGACACCACAGGTGTGGGAGCAGTGCTCACTCCTGGGTGAATGAGGCATGCAGAACACCTGGTCAGGGAGACGAGACACCACAGGTGTGGGAAGCAGTGCTCACTCCTGGGTGAGTGAGGCATGCAGAACACCTGGTCAGGGAGGGTGAGACACCACAGGTGTGGGAGCAGCGCTCACTCCTGGGTGAATGAGGCATGCAGAACACCTGGTCAGGGAGACGAGACACCACAGGTGTGGGAGCAGCGCTCACTCCTGGGTGAGTGAGGCATGCGGAACACCTGGTCAGGGAGGGTGAGACACCACAGGTGTGGGAGCAGCGCTCACTCCTGGGTGAGTGAGGCATGCGGAACACCTGGTCAGGGAGGGTGAGACACCACAGGTGTGGGAGCAGTGCTCACTCCTGGGTGAGTGAGGCATGCAGAACACCTGGTCAGGGAGGGTGAGACACCACAGGTGTGGGAGCAGCGCTCACTCCTGGGTGAGTGAGGCATGCAGAACACCTGGTCAGGGAGGGATGACTGTGGTACACGTAACACATAGAGACACTCTTCCGCTCCTCCTCCTCCCCTACACACACACACACCTTGTGTACTTGATAGGGTGTATTGTGTACGTCGTCACCCTCGCTCTGATGGGATGGTCTCTCTCTCTCTCTCTCTCTCTCTCTCTCTCTCTCTCTCTCTCTCTCTCTCTCTCTCCAGCACCGCACCACCTCACCTTCCCTCCTCCTCCTCCTCCCCTCACCCCCTCACCCCTAGGCACCACACACACACACACACACACACACACACACACACACACACACACACACACACACACACACACGACCGTCTTGCGACCCTGAACACAGCTCTGGTTTTTTTTTATTTTTTTTTCTCTGAATTATTTACAGCAAGTGTTTATTCCCACGGGGTGGGGGGGGGAATGGGGGGGGCGAATGTCCAACCCTCCCTCCCTCCCTCCACCACACACACACACACACACACACACACACACACACAACACACACACACACACACACACACACAGGCACAGAACAAAAGCTTACACAATAACCAATGGAAGACTCACCCCCTCATAACTGGGTCTCATTGATGAGGTTTTTATGAGTAAGATCAGAGGGGCGTTGGAGGGGTGTGGGTGGGTGGGGGAGGAAGGAGAAATCCTCGCCTTTGAACCTTTTGTTTTGGCTTCGCTGGAAGGAGTGGGGGGGGAGGGTTCATGTGAATACAGCCTAACCCCCCCCCCCCCAACACACACACAACAGTGTTGGAGAACGTCTGCCGTGCCACCATTGCCTCCAGACGCCATCTTCCCTCCAACGTTGTTGGAGAACCTTTGCCTGTGGCAGCTAAAGTATCATTCCTCCAACAGTGTTGGAGAGTGTCTGCCAGTCGTAACATATAGTATACTTCTCCAGCAGTGTTGGAGAGTGTCCGCCAGTGGTAACATACAATACTCTTCCTCCAACAGTGTTGGAGAATGGTAGTCAGTACCAACCAGCATATCCCCACCAACTGTTGGAGCTTCTGCTAGTAACGGAGACTATCCTCCACCTCAACATTGTTGGAGAGTCTCTCTCCAACAATGGTGGAGAGAGCCGACCAGCACCTTCCCTTGCCTCCACCCTCTCCATCACAGAATCAGTCATGCAGTAATTACTACTCTAAGAAGCACGAGAAGTTCACATTTGAACATGTCATTACGTTCACATTTGAATCTGTAATCACGTTCACATCTGAACCTGCCAATACGTTCACATTTGAACCTGTCATTACGTTCACATTTGAACCTGTCATTAAGTTCTCATTTGAACTTGTCATTACGTTCATATTATGAACCTGTCATTACGTTCATATTTGAACCTGTCATTACGTTCACATTTGAACCTGTCATTACGTTCACATTTGAACCTGTCATTACGTTCTCATTTGAACATGTCATTACGTTCATATTTGGACCTGTCATTACGTTCAATATTTGAACCTGTTATTAAGTTCTCATTTGAACTTGTCATTACGTTCACATTTGAACCTGTCATTACGTTCACTTTTGAACCTGTCATTAAGTTCTCATTTGAACTTGTCATTACGTTCACATTTGAACCTGTCATTACGTTCACTTTTGAACCTGTCATTAAGTTCTCATTTGAACTTGTCATTACGTTCATATTTGAACCTGTCATTACGTTCACATTTGAACTTGTCATTACGTTCTCATTTGAACATGTCATTACGTTCATATTTGAACCTGTCATTACGTTCACATTTGAACTTGTCATTACGTTCACATCTGAACCTGTTATTACGTTCACATTTGAGCCCGTCGTTGCATTGAACTTTGAACTTGTCATGAGGTTCAGCGATGACCATGACGCAATGATCGTATCTTAATGTACCGTGACGTCAATAGCGTACCCATGGCTTTACGGCACGTACCTCAGCGTGCGTTGACGTATAGCTTACGACATAGCTTGGCCTCCCTCCCTGAGCATGACCCGGGGCTGAGGTGCGCGTGGACAGACGTCATGCATGACAGTGGAGGTCAGGCACACCAGCCAGGAAGGTCACAGGGCTGAGGTGCGCGTGGACAGACGTCATGCATGACAGTGGAGGTCAGGCACACCAGCCAGGAAGGTCACACACACACACACACACACACACACACACACACACACTTCTGTTTGCTGTCTATAGTTAACACACCCTCGTTCGTGTTATTCTCATCATCCTCCACTCACCGTGGGAGCACTTGTTTGCATAATTAGGGAGCACTTGTTTGCATGATTTGGATACACTTGTCTGCATAATTAGGGAGCACTTGTTTGCATAAACTGGGAGCACTTGTCTGCATAATTAGGGAGCACTTGTCTGCATAATTTGGGAGCACTTGTTTGCATAATCTGGGAGCACTTGTTTGCATAATCTTTGTGTTTGTGTTTGTTGTTTATTTTCATGTCATATCCTCTGTCTGTTCTATTCCTAACTTTCTTGGGAAACTCTTCACTGTTTACGTCATCAAACTCTTAATAATTAAAAGTTATGATGAAGTCATTTCTTCCTCTTTTACTGGGTCTGTCTCACTAACGTGAGGAACTACAAACAAGAACAATATATATATATATATATATATATATATATTATCCCTAGGGATAGGGGATTAAGAATACTTCCCACGTATTCCCTGCGTGTCGTAGAAGCCGACTAAAAGAGGAGGGAGCGGGGGGCTGGAAATCCTCCCCTCTTGTTTTTTTGTTTTTTTTAATTTTCCAAAAGAAGGAACAGAGGATGGGGCCAGGTGAGGATATATATATATATATATATATATATATATATATATATATATTTTTTTTTTTTTTTTTTTTATACTTTGTCGCTGTCTCCCGCGTTTGCGAGGTAGCGCAAGGAAACAGACGAAAGAAATGGCCCAACCCCCCCCCCCCCCATACACATGTACATACACACGTCCACACACGCAAATATACATACCTACACAGCTTTCCATGGTTTACCCCAGACGCTTCACATGCCTTGATTCAATCCACTGACAGCACGTCAACCCCTGTATACCACATGACTCCAATTCACTCTATTCCTTGCCCTCCTTTCACCCTCCTGCATGTTCAGGCCCCGATCACACAAAATCTTTTTCACTCCATCTTTCCACCTCCAATTTGGTCTCCCTCTTCTCCTCGTTCCCTCCACCTCCGACACATATATCCTCTTGGTCAATCTCTCCTCACTCATTCTCTCCATGTGCCCAAACCATTTCAAAACACCCTCTTCTGCTCTCTCAACCACGCTCTTTTTATTTCCACACATCTCTCTTACCCTTACGTTACTTACTCGATCAAACCACCTCACACCACACATTGTCCTCAAACATCTCATTTCCAGCACATCCATCCTCCTGCGCACATCTCTATCCATAGCCCACGCCTCGCAACCATACAACATTGTTGGAACCACTATATATATATATATATATATATATATATATATATATATATATATATATATATATATATATATATATATATATATATATATATATGAAGGGGAAATTGCACTTCAGTAGGAGTTCATACAATTCTATTTAACATGTAATTTTTCTATACATGTGGCACGACATATTTCGTGGAGACAATCCACCTCATCAGGTGCCAGTACTTAACAAAGTTTTTTAAATCCCATTACTCTTGTTTCCCGTCGTCCAAAACCAGTCTTTCCAGGCCAACCACTGTCTGCATTGTCTGGTCGTAACTCTTGTAAGGAAGAGTGATTAAAGGGAGGTCACATGGTGGGGGTTGACCTGGGTAGCTGCTGGGTGTGTCTAGAACAACTTTTTTTATGTTTTCGTGTTTTGTCAATTCTCTCATAATGATTTGGTTAATGCTAGGATTGGTTTTAGAATTGCATGGTGTTTAATGGAAGTTTTTAGTATGAGCAATTAAGACATTCAATGATGTTACGTGTGGCATGATCAGCAGAGGGGCATAGAATAACGGGATTTTCAAGATATATGGGATGATCATTTTCATGACAATGTTTAGCGATCGCATTTTTGTGGTCATCCCTGCGTACTGCATGACGGTGCCAATAACACCTCTCCGTTACAGTTTTACCAGTCTGGCCTACATGATATATTTACATGCCTTGCATTTGACGGCGTAAACGCTCCCAATTGTTGCATGACTGTCTACTATTTACTAAGGTCTTACTGATGGTGTTATTGTACTGGAAAGCAACATTACAAGCACTGTTTTTTGAGAATATGTCTTAGATTACCGAAGTTGGGAGAATCCTACCTCATACTATACATCGTCTTCAAGCATCTCATCTCTTTTCCTTTTCGAATTCAAAGCCCAAGACTCACATGGTACAGCTCCATCGATGCTTCAGTACCATGAAATACATACTGATCCTTGTCCTATCACAGCCAAGGTGCTTTTCATGACCACCTCCTCCACCCGTGACTCACTTCAGACTCCATGTTTCCACACCCTGCTGCCTCCACACCCCTGCTGCCTCCACACCCCTGCTGCCTACACACCCCTGCTGCCTCCACACCCCTGCTGCCTCCACACCCCTGCTGCCTCCACTCCTGCTGCCTCCACACCCCTGCTGCCTCCACACCCCTGCTGCCTACACACCCCTGTGCTGCCTCCACACCCCTGTTGCCTCCACTACTAGGTACCTAAAGCCCTCCTGGTCCTCCCCATTTATTTTCACCCTCAAACCATCCTGTCTCAACCCCCGCTGCACCTCATTACCTTACTGGGGTTCACACTCGTGTTTAACCTTCTCTTTCCACACACACACTCTGCCAGAGTCTGTCACCAGCGCCTGGGGTTTTCCTCTGTGGTCTACTCACAGAGCTGTACTTCCTGCAGACAACCACCTCCACTTCAAACACAGCAAAGATTCGTCCCTTTGATCCAAGAACCTCGCCCTCATATTTCTCACCCATAGATTACATACTGATTTTCATACTCAATCGCCGTTTCCCATATTAGCCCAGTAGTGCTAGGAACTGACGAATAGAATAGACCATATCCGCTCACATACTTTCTTTAGCTGTCAGAACTAGGCTACACAGACCTTTTCATAGTTTACCACGGACGCTTCACAAGCCCTCCTCAAAGCCCATGCCTCGCAACCATATAACATTGTTAGAACTACTGTTCCTTCAAACATACCCATTTTTGCTCTTCCAGGTAACGTTTTCTCCTTCCACACATTCTGCAACGCTCCCAGAACCTCTCCCCTAGCCTATGACTCACCTCACTTCCGTTCGTTGCTAAGTCCACTCCCATATATCTAGAACACTTCACTTCCACCATTTTTGTTCCATTCAAACTCACATCACCAACTAACCTGTTCCTCAACCCTGCTGAAGTGATAACCTTGCTTCTATTCACGTTCACTTTCAACTTTTTCCTTTTACACACTCTTCCAAACTCAGTCAATAACTTCTGCAGTTTCTCACTCTTATCAGCCACTAGTGCTGCATCAACAGCAAACAACAATTCTTACTTCCCAGGTCCTCTTATCTCCAGAAACTGCTTACTCTCCGCTCTCTCCAAGACGCCTGCATTTACCTCCCTAACCATCCAATCCATAAACAAGTCAAACAACCTTGGTGACATCACACATCCCTGCCGCAGACCAACTTTCTCCTGAAACCATTCATTCTCCTCTCTTCTTACTCGTACACACGCCTTACATCCTTAAAAAAAAACAAAAAAAAAACTTCTCACTGCTTCTAGCAGCTTTCCTTCTACACAGTATATTCCTGATACCTTCTGAAAACCATCTCTATCAATACCATCATATGCCTTTTCCAGATCCATAAATACCATATACATATCCATCTGTTTTCCTAATTATTTCTCGCATTTCTCCTCACATCCTCTACCACCTCTGAAACCACTCTTCTCCTCCGTAATCCAATGCTTTGTACATGCCTTCATCCTTTCAATCAACACTCGCCCATACAACTTACTAGGTATACTCAACAAACGTATACCTCTGTAGTTTAAACATTCATCTTGCCTTTATACAGTGACATTATGCATGCATTCCGCCAATTCTCAAGCACCTCACCATGATCTGTACGTACACTGAAAATCCATAACAACCAATCAACATCACAGTCACCCCCTTTCTTATGAAAGTTCAACTGCAAGACTATCCACTACAACCGCCATGCCGGATTTCATCTTCTGCAAGGCTTTCACCACCTCTTTTCTCTTCACCAAACCGCACTTTCTTTTCTCACTTCATCACTACCCATTATTACATCTTCTTCAGTGCCCTTCGCCGAAGTTCTCATGCGTTCTTTTGCCTCTCGCGCATATTTCATATCCGCTCAAAACATCTTATTTTCCCTCAAGTTTACTGATACACGCTCACCCTAAATCTTCTTTGCCCTCTTTTACAACTCCTGCACCTTCCTCATGACTTCCTGCCGCTTTCTTATATGGTGTCCTAATCATGCGTACTTTTCTCCTGTAAGTACCACCCAAACTCCTCTTTTTTTCTTTCTTTCATCAGCAACTTTTCTTCTTCATCTCGCCACTCACTAACCTTTCTAATCTGCCCACCTCACACATCTCACATGCCATATGCATCTCTTGCACATGCCATCAGTGCTTCCCTAAATACATCCTATTCCTCACTCACTTCCCTCACTTCATTCACTCTCACCTCTTGCCATCCTACATTCAATCTCTTTTAGTATTTTTAGTATTTCTTTCCAAGCTTACTTACTTTCAACACTTTCTTCTCAACATTGTTTCCTCTCTTTCGAAAAGCTCTGCAAATCGTCACCTTCGCCTCCACAAAATAGTGGACAAATACCCCCCCAGCTGTCCCTCTTAACAAAGAGGCTCTCTTTTACACACCTATCAATTGATACTTAATTCAGGCCTAAAGGGTATAATTGAGGATTACGGGGTACTAAGTCCTAAGGTACTTTACACAGTCCCTTCCTTGACTGCATGTCTATCCGCTCTTTACTCTTTACCACATCGAATTATATGCAACACATGTACTACCACGTATTTTCTTTCAACATCCCAGCTGTCGATATTCTCGCCATACATCCCATTTCATCCATCTCCCTCTTCTTTAAAACCTTCAGCAATCTTTGAAATACTTTCTCCTCTTCTTCACATTTTTCTTTGCAAATTGCTACATTTCCATCTCCTCTTTTCACTCATCTTTGTCATGTTTTCTTCTCACTTCTCACCTCCATCCAAGATACTTTCCTCATCTCTCATTGACCCTTTTCTTCAGTTCTTCTCATAACCTCCTGCTTTTTCTCTTGGAATTCTTCCCTGCAGAAACTAACAGTACATCCTTTTTCTTTATTTCTCTTCAACAATAATGTTTCTTCATTCCATCACTCGCTGCCCTTTCTCATTCGTCCATATCCAGTTTCCTCAACCCCCACCTTTCATCCGATCCCTTGAGTAACTCATCCCTAAAAACCTCTGACTCTTCTCCCGTTCCCACTCCCACATGATGCTTTCGAAAACTCGTCCACTTTCACCACTGCTTTCACACCTATGCCATTTCTTCTTTCGCGAGAGCTACCATGAATTTTCATTCTCGTCTTCCCTAAGAAATGACGAACCATTTCACCCGCTGACCTGATCATCACGCTTACATAGAACAACTCATTTGCATATATTAGTTCAAAACATGATTGAACGATGCCTGTTGACCCTAGCTAAAACACACTCACCCACAGCAGTTTCTGTCTGCCCTAAACAAAGCCCGTTGACCCTAGCGAAAACCTACTCACTCACAGCAATTTTTGTCTGCCCTAAACAATGCCTGTTGACCCTAGCTAAAACCCACTCACCCACAGCAGTTTCTCTCTGCCCTAAATAATGCCTGTTGACCCTAGCTAAAATCTACTCACTCACAGCAGTTTCTGCCTCCCTCACTCCTTGTACCACGTATTCCCAATCATCAACTCCTCCTTCAGCACACATATCTACAAGCTCGTCCCCCATTCTATATCAACAATGGAGACCCCCACGCGGCCTGGTTATGCCCTTAATTATCCTATAGCCTCCCTCACACCCCACCCACCCTTTTCGCTGGGAATCCCGCACACCAAGATTCGATCCCTCGCATCAGACCCTGCCAGCAGAGCTTTCCCTGGACGCATCGCATCTCTCTCTCTCTCTCTCTCTCTCTCTCTCTCTCTCTCTCTCTCTCTCTCTCTCTCTCTCTCTCTCTCTCTCTCTCTCTCTCTTATATATATGACAGCGACAAAAAAAAAGAAAAAAAAATATATATATATATATATGTATATATATATATATATATATATATATATATATATATATATATATATATATATATATATATATATATATATATATATATATATATATATAGATAGATAGATAGATAGATAGATAGATAGATAGATGAATAGATAAATAGATAGATAGATAGATAGACAGATAGACATATGAATAGATAGATAGATAAGTAGATAAATGAAATTGCGGTTTAATGAATCTAGGCTACCATTCAGCTGTGGAAAATACACATGAATCACTACAGGTATCATCGAGGTGGGGATCATAAGAGCAACTCCTTAACTAATAACAAAGAGCATAAGATCAAGGTGAAGCTGGATGACTTCAACCACTGGATAAGCAATTGAGTGAGGTACAGCTAGAGAGTCAGGATGGCACATATACAGAAATGTCTTACAGAGTAAATACTATGCCTTATAAATCATACACTTAGGTGATTATTTACTTGATGATGAATAATTGCAGTAATGCATTATAGGACATACTATATAGCCCAACTAACTTATAAAACTGAGCTGTTTACGTGCATAGCAATGTCCTTGTTTATAACATTCACTCTGGTAGGTATAGAACCGTTCTCACTACCGTCTGTACCAGCTCTGATTGGAACAGGTCGACTGTGGTGACCAAGGGCGGTCTGTGGTAGAGGAGTGGTACGTGGGAGGACGTCTTTGTAGCAGGGGTGTGTCAACAGTTTATTGCTAAACTGCCGCGTGAGCTGCCAGTGTTGGTCGTGTATGGTGGACAGGAGGATGACAAGTGGTTGACAGGAAAATGAGAGAGGTCGTTGTGAGTGGTGTAAGACGGGTCCAAGATGATTCTACAAGCGTTTTTCTGCGCACTTTTCAGCTGGTCCCTCTGTTCAGCTGTTGGTGAGGTAGATCCAAGCTGGGGAGGCGCAGGTGAGCTTAGGTAATATGAAGATGGTAAGGTCAGTCCTGGGGAGGCGCAGGTGAGCTTAGTTAGAATGGAGATGGTAAGGTCAGTCCTAAGCTCAGATGGTGGGACGCCTATCCATGTCAGTCGGCGGAGAAGGTACAGATGGTATGAGGAAGGTTTGAAGATAAGGCTATGATCCTTACCTAGTTTAAACCGTCATCTGTTGTGACACTAAGAAGTTTGATGATTCTTTGACTACCCTGAGAATGCCAGGGCTTAGTTTGATGCCAGGGCCTAGTGTGATGTCAGGGCCGTAGTGTGATGTCAGGGCCTTAGTGTGATGTCAGGGCCTAGTGTGATATCAGGGCCGTAGTGTGATGTCAGGGCCTTAGTGTGATATCAGGGCCGTAGTGTGATGTCAGGGCCTTAGTGTGATATCAGGGCCTTAGTGTGATGTCAGGGCCGTAGTGTGATGTCAGGGCCTAGTGTGATATCAGGGCCGTAGTGTAATGTCAGGGCCTAGTGTGATGTCAGGGCCGTAGTGTGATGTCAGGGCCTAGTGTGATGTCAGGGCCGTAGTGTGATGTCAGGGCCGTAGTGTAATGTCAGGGCCTTAGTGTGATGTCAGGGCCGTAGTGTGATGTCAGGGCCTTAGTGTGATGTCAGGGCCGTAGTGTGATGTCAGGGGCAGGATGTTGTCTGCACCCAGGTTGACGCGCATCATCACAGTCTTAGTGTGTGGTTGATAGACACGTCGTTGGCCCTAGTCCACTCCTGAAGGTTGTTGAGGATGTGCTGAAGGACAATGACGTCAGGAGAGATGTTCTTGATAGTGACGCCAGAGGTGGAGTCGTCTACATACTTCCAGCGGTGGTTTGCGTCCCTCAGGGCGTCACTGATATGGATAAGGAAGCATAGAAGACACCCTATCTTGATACCCTGTGGTACCCCGTATGTTTGGGAGGACATTCCCAATATCGCTACTCCTTTTTCATCAAGCAGGAGCTGTTCACCATTTCACATCACACTGCTTACCTCACGACCTAGAAGTGCCGTATGACCCAATTATGCATTTGAATAACCCATCACTAACAGTCAATCAATTACATCAAATTTCCTGACGTGCTCATAACACTCACCTCTCTTCCTCTCTCCTCTCGCTACAAGGTGTATAAGCACCAATAATCACCCATCTCTCGTTATCCACTTACATTTTCACACACTCTCACACAACTCTTTCTTTAGCAGAAGTGCCACCCCATCCTTTGCTCTCGCCCTTATCCAAACTTCAGACTTTGCCCCTGAAACATTTCCAGACCATCTTTCTCCTCCTTGAGCTTAGGTTCACACAGTACCTCATCTTTCCTTTCTTATCGTTCTGGTTACACTCGCCCATTCAGACACCCTAGCCGGAGCATTCAAGGAGGCTGAGCACTCCTCTCTTGGCTCCTTCTGCTCCGTTTTTTACAACTTGAAATTCAAGGTCAGGAGGACTTGTACCTCCCACTGCCACCCTATTCACTCCGCCTTCCACGAAATCCAGAGGATATAAGAGTAGCATTCTTGCTCCCATATTTTCGTCTGTTTCCTTGCGCTACCTCGCTAACGCGGGAGACAGCGACAAAGTAAAATAGAATAAATAAAAGAATAGAAAAAAATGAATATATATATATTTTCTTTCTTTTCTTTCAAACTATTCGCCATTTCCCGCATTAGCGAGGTAGCGTTAAGAACAGAGGACTGGGCCTTTGAGGGACTACCGTCACCTGGCCCAATTCTCTGTTCCTTCTTTTGGAAAATTAAAAAAAAAAAAAAAAAAAAAAAAAGGGAGACAGCGACAAAGTAAAATAGAATGAATAGAAAAATAGAAAAAATGAATATATATATATATATATATATATATATATATATATATATATATATATATATATATATATATATATATATATATATATATATATATATATATATATATATATATATATACATGTGTATGGGGGTGGGTTGGGCCATTTCTTTCGTCTGTTTCCTTGCGCTACCTCGCAAACGCGGGAGACCGCGACAAAGCAAAAAAAGAAAAAAAAAAAAAAAAAATATATATATATATATATATATATATATATATATATATATATATATATATATATATATATATATATATATAGATATATATATATATATATATATATATATATATATATATATTATGAAGGATTCAGACGATCAGGTTATCCCATGGTTATGACATCAAGAATGAGAGACAAAGCAAGGTGGACGGGCAGGTGAAGATGTTAATCAGGAGAGGCGGAGTGATCTTTTCGTGATCCTCAGTTCGACGTTGGTCCAGCCCATCGAGAAGTCTCCGCCACCTCCTCCGGCAGAGGAACTGTTAAGGCTGGGAGGCCTTGGTATAGAGATAAGGTCAGGGGCGCGGCGGGCGTCATCTACGTACAGGGTTCCTTGTTGTGGTTGTATGCTCGCACATCACGAGGAGACAAGTCATATCCTGACGAAGAACATGGCGAAACTCAGGTGTTGATTTGAAATGCCACAGAACTTCCAATCCTCACTGTTTGTTTACAGTTTTTCTCCCACACCATATGCACGCAAGACCTTGCAAGAAATATTGTCTCTAATGAACGCTACTACATACCTTCTCACGTTCAATAAATGCCTCCCCATCCTTCCGTTTCTCTACGTATTCCTCACACACGTACTTCAAAGCAAACCCCTGGTCCACACACACCCTGTGCCACTCTTGAAACCCACATTGCTCCTCCCGAGACTGATGCTCTGTACGCGCCACCATCATATCAGTCACCGCTCACACATCCAGCTTACCACGGACTCGCACCAAGCTCATACCACCGGAGTTCTAACACCTACACCTTTGTAACCATTTCCTTTAATCAGTGGCAGACCGCTGATTTTCAGGCACCTCATCGTAATCCATACATGTGCTGGAAGTCCTCGCTAACCAGTCACCAACGATCCATTCTAAAGTCCTAGCCACTCCAGCCTCCTCGCCACATATCATCTTACGCAAGGCGTCACCATTTCTTTTGTCTTCACCAAATCACTTGCAGTGACTCTTTAATTTGGACGCCTCTCGGACCCAAACACCCTATCATCAAACACATTCAACAGTCCCTCAAAATACTCCATATCCTCACCTACCAAGAGCCTGTTACCACCTCCTCATTTACCCACTGGACTGATATTTCCATTCGTTCTCTTCTTTTTCTCAAATTATCATAACCTCCTGGCATAACACTCCAGCCCCACACACACAAAGTGTCGTGCAGAAACCAAATGACCCCAGCACACCAGGCAGACGAGAGAGAGAGAGAGAGAGAGAGAGAGAGAGAGAGAGAGAGAGAGAGAGAGAGAGAGAGAGAGAGAGAGAGAGAGAGAGAGAGAGAGAGTGTTGAAAGACTTCGTAAGTAGAATTACCACCTGTAAAGACCACAAAAGACAAATTGATTCTCATCATCTTCAATAAGAACCAAAAAGATGAGCAGCTTACTTACGTAAAAATAACAGCACTTGATTATACTAATCTTCTCCAACACACAAAAGTAATTTACCAGTTCGCTTACGCTGCTGAAGGTTGCGACCTTCACACAATAGCAGAAATCATGTAGGTATACCTTGCATAACACTTTGCTATCATTTCGCCTCACATCTTCAAGAACAAGAAGTCAGAGAACATATGAAAGAACACCATCACATCTCTCAGAACCGAGAACACCTTCCTACCAAGACCAAAATAACATATGAGAGAACACCATCACATCTCTCAGAACCGAGAACACCTTCCTACCAAGACCAAAAGAGTCAATCATTGCAAGGACCACACCAGCGTGCATGTGACACTCGCGATTGACATTCGAGAAACCAAACGTAATATCAACTATCATTTACATACAAAGTTAGTACACCAAACTTCCTTTCTTACCAAGCAACATGGCTAACGTGAGCGTGAGTCAGTATGAGGAATATGTGGATAGCGAAGTCGCCGTCTGAGAGGACGAAAATGGGTACGTTTGAAGATACGATAGGCCCAGAGATGTCGTATGAGTGTGAGGATTGAACCATAGATTACAATGTACGGTGGTTGTAATGTGCTAGCAAAGGGATGGTTTGAAGTACAAGGAGTGCTGAGATGGTTTGGACATTTCGAGTGAATGAGTGAGGAGAGGTTGACAAAGAGGATGTATGTGTCAAACGTGTAGGGGGAAAAAAAAAAAGAGACCATAATGGAAATTAAAGAATGTAGTGATAAAGATCTTTGGCGCTCGGGTCCTGAACAGGCAGGATAAAGTGAAATGGAGCGATGTGGTGTACAAGGGGCGACGGGCTGTCACTCGAGTGAACCACGGTATATGAAGCGGTCGAGGGATACCATGGAAAGGTATGTGTGGCTTGGATATGGATAGGTTTCTGTGGTCTCGGCATATTACACATGACGGGTAGAGAATGGATGTGAGCGAATGAAGCCTTTCTCCGTCTGTTCCTGGCGCTAGCTTGCAAGCGTAGGAAACGGCAGACAAGTAAGAATGATAAGGAAAAAGGAATATATATATATATATATATATATATATATATATATATATATATTTTTTTTTTTTTTTTTTTTTTTTATACTTTGTCGCTGTCTCCCGCGTTTGCGAGGTAGCGCAAGGAAACAGACGAAAGAAATGGCCCAACCCCCCCCCCCATACACATGTACATACACACGTCCACACACGCAAATATACATACCTACACAGCTTTCCATGGTTTACCCCAGACGCTTCACATGCCTTGCTTCAATCCACTGACAGCACGTCAACCCCGGTATACCACATGACTCCAATTCACTCTATTTCTTGCCCTCCTTTCACCCTCCTGCATGTTCAGGCCCCGATCACACAAAATCTTTTTCACTCCATCTTTCCACCTCCAATTTGGTCTCCCTCTTCTCCTCGTTCCCTCCACCTCCGACACATATATCCTCTTGGTCAATCTCTCCTCACTCATTCTCTCCATGTGCCCAAACCATTTCAAAACACCCTCTTCTGCTCTCTCAACCACGCTCTTTTTATTTCCACACATCTCTCTTACCCTTACGTTACTTACTCGATCAAACCACCTCACACCACACATTGTCCTCAAACATCTCATTTCCAGCACATCCATCCTCCTGCGCACATCTCTATCCATAGCCCACGCCTCGCAACCATACAACATTGTTGGAACCACTATTCCCTCAAACATACCCATTTTTGCTTTCCGAGATAATGTTCTCGACTTCCACACATTTTTCAAGGCTCCCAAAATTTTCGCCCCCTCCCCCTATTATCCCTGGGGATAGGAGAGAAAGAATACTTCCCACGTATTCCCTGCGTGTCGTAGAAGGCGACTAAAAGGGAAGGGAGCGGGGGGCTGGAAATCTTCCCCTTTCATTCTTTTTTTTAATTTTCCAAAGGAATGAACAGATAAGGGGGCCAGGTGAGGATGTTTCCTCAGAGGCCCAGTCCTCTGTTCTTAACGTTGCCTCGCTAATGCGAGAAATGGCGAATAGTTTGAAAGATATATATATATATATATATATATATATATATATATATATATATATATATATATATATATATATATATATATATATATATATATATATATATATATATATATATATATATACATATATATGTATATATATATATATATATATATATATATATATATATATATATATATATATATATATTTTTTTTTTTTTTTTTTTTTTCTGTTTTTGCTTTGTCGCTGTCTCCCGCGTTTGCGAGGTAGCGCAAGGAAACAGACGAAAGAAATGGCCCAACCCACCCCCATACACATGTATATACATACGTCCACACACGCAAATATACATACCTACACAGCTTTCCATGGTTTACCCCAGACGCTTCACATGCCCTGATTCAATCCACTGACAGCACGTCAACCCCGGTATACCACATCGATCCAATTCACTCTATTCCTTGCCCTCCTTTCACCCTCCTGCATGTTCAGGCCCCGATCACACAAAATCTTTTTCACTCCATCTTTCCACCTCCAATTTGGTCTCCCACTTCTCCTCGTTCCCTCCACCTCCGACACATATATCCTCTTGGTCAATCTTTCCTCACTCATTCTCTCCATGTGCCCAAACCATTTCAAAACACCCTCTTCTGCTCTCTCAACCACACTCTTTTTATTTCCACACATCTCTCTTACCCTTACGTTATATATATATATGCATATATATATATATATATATATATATATATATATATATATATATATATATATATATATATATATATATATATATATATATATATACCTCGCAAACGCGGGAGACAGCGACAAAGTATAAAAAAAAATATATATATATATATATATATATATATATATATATATATATATATATATATATATGATATATAATATAATCATTGGGTATTCATGTACATGTTGGGGTTGTTGAAGCAGGCACTGGAATCTCTCTATAAGTCTTTTTTTCCAGGAAGGTAGAGGGAAGTGGGCGAGTGGAGGAGGGGCAGAGTGGGAGGGAAGGGTAGACCTCTCGAGGTTGAGGCGGATAAAAGGGAAGGTAAAGTGCCATGATGGTGAGGGCAGACGGAAGTAATGTGAGGAGAAAGACCCCAGTGGTGTGTGAGGTGAGGTGATGTGGCAGGAGAGGGTTGGGGG